>NC_052348.1:12191393-12333893 GCF_016432855.1 Salvelinus namaycush
TCTGAGAGAACAGTCTCTATGATACATGGTGCTGGGACTGTCAGCAACACTGTCTGAGAGAACAGTCTCTGTTGATACATGGTGCTGGGACTGTCAGCAACACTGTCTGAGAGAACAGTCTCTGTTGATACATGGTGCTGGGACTGTCAGCAACACTGTCAGAGAACAGTCTCTATTGATACATGGTACTGGGACTGTCAGCAACACTGTCTGAGAGAACAGTCTCTATTGATACATGGTACTGGGACTGTCAGCAACACTGTCAGAGAACAGTCTCTGTTGATACATAGTACTGGGACTGTCAGCAACACTGTCAGAGAACAGTCTCTGTTGATACATAGTACTGGGACTGTCAGCAACACTGTCAGAGAACAGTCTCTGTTGATACATAGTACTGGGACTGTCAGCAACACTGTCAGAGAACAGTCTCTGTTGATACATAGTACTGGGACTGTCAGCAACACTGTCAGAGAACAGTCTCTGTTGATACATGGTACTGGGACTGTCAGCAACACTGTCTGAGAGAACAGTCTCTGTTGATACATGGTGCTGGGCCTCCGTCAGCAACACTGTCAGAGAACAGTCTCTGTTGATACATGGTACTGGACTGTCAGCAACACTGTCTGAGAGACAGTCTCCTGTTGATACATGGTACTGGGACTGTCAGCAACACTGTCTGAGAGAACAGTCTCTGTTGATACATGGTGCTGGGACTGTCAGCAACACTGTCAGAGAACAGTCTCTATTGATACATGGTGCTGGGACTGTCAGCAACACTGTCAGAGAACAGTCTCTGTTGATACATGGTACTGGGACTGTCAGCAACACTGTCTGAGAGAATAGTCTCTGTTGATACATGGTGCTGGGACTGTCAGCAACACTGTCAGAGAACAGTCTCTATTGATACATGGTGCTGGGACTGTCAGCAACACTGTCAGAGAACAGTCTCTGTTGATACATGGTGCTGGGACTGTCAGCAACACTGTCTGAGAGAACAGTCTCTGTTGATACATGGTACTGGGACTGTCAGCAACACTGTCTGAGAGAACAGTCTCTGTTGATACATGGTACTGGGACTGTCAGCAACACTGTCTGAGAGAACAGTCTCTGTTGATACATGGTGCTGGGACTGTCAGCAACACTGTCTGAGAGAACAGTCTCTGTTGATACATGGTGCTGGGCCTCCGTCAGCAACACTGTCAGAGAACAGTCTCTGTTGATACATGGTGCTGGGACTGTCAGCAACACTGTCTGAGAGAACAGTCTCTGTTGATACATGGTACTGGGACTGTCAGCAACACTGTCTGAGAGAACAGTCTCTATTGATACATGGTACTGGGACTGTCAGCAACACTGTCAGAGAACAGTCTCTGTTGATACATAGTACTGGGACTGTCAGCAACACTGTCTGAGAACAGTCTCTGTTGATACATGGTACTGGGACTGTCAGCAACACTGTCAGAGAACAGTCTCTATTGATACATGGTGCTGGGACTGTCAGCAACACTGTCTGAGAGAACAGTCTCTGTTGATACATGGTACTGGGACTCCGTCAGCAACACTGTCTGAGAGAACAGTCTCTGTTGATACATGGTACTGGGACTCCGTCAGCAACACTGTCTGAGAGAACAGTCTCTGTTGATACATGGTACTGGGACGGTCAGCAACACTGTCTGAGAACAGTCTCTGTTGATACATGGTACTGGGACGGTCAGCAACACTGTCAGAGAAGAGTCTCTGTTGATACATGGTGCTGGGACTGTCAGCAACACTGTCTGAGAGAACAGTCTCTGTTGATACATGGTACTGGGACTGTCAGCAACACTGTCAGAGAACAGTCTCTGTTGACACATGGTGCTGGGACTGTCAGCAACACTGTCTGGGAGAACAGTCTCTGTTGATACATGGTACTGGGAATGTCAGCAACACTGTCTGAGAGAACAGTCTCTGTTGACACATGGTGTTGGGACTGTCAGCAACACTGTCTGAGAGAACAGTCTCTGTTGATACATGGTACTGGGACTGTCAGCAACACTGTCTGAGAGAACAGTCTCTGTTGATACATGGTGCTGGGACTGTCAGCAACACTGTCTGAGAACAGTCTCTATTGATACATGGTACTGGGACTCCGTCAGCAACACTGTCTGAGAGAACAGTCTCTGTTGATACATGGTACTGGGACGGTCAGCAACACTGTCTGAGAACAGTCTCTGTTGATACATGGTACTGGGACGGTCAGCAACACTGTCAGAGAAGAGTCTCTGTTGATACATGGTGCTGGGACTGTCAGCAACACTGTCTGAGAGAACAGTCTCTGTTGATACATGGTACTGGGACTGTCAGCAACACTGTCTGAGAACAGTCTCTATTGATACATGGTGCTGGGACTGTCAGCAACACTGTCAGAGAACAGTCTCTGTTGATACATGGTGCTGGGACTGTCAGCAACACTGTCAGAGAACAGTCTCTGTTGATACATGGTACTGGGACTGTCAGCAACACTGTCTGAGAGAACAGTCTCTGTTGATACATGGTACTGGGACTGTCAGCAACACTGTCAGAGAACAGTCTCTGTTGATACATGGTACTGGGACTGTCAGCAACACTGTCTGAGAGAACAGTCTCTATTGAAACATGGTACTGGGACTGTCAGCAACACTGTCTGAGAGAACAGTCTCTGTTGATACATGGTACTGGGACTGTCAGCAACACTGTCTGAGAGAACAGTCTCTGTTGATACATGGTACTGGGACGGTCAGCAACACTGTCTGAGAGAACAGTCTCTGTTGATACATGGTACTGGGACTGTCAGCAACACTGTCTGAGAGAATAGTCTCTGTTGATACATGGTACTGGGACTGTCAGCAACACTGTCTGAGAGAACAGTCTCTGTTGATACATGGTGCTGGGCCTCCGTCAGCAACACTGTCAGAGAACAGTCTCTGTTGATACATGGTACTGGGACTGTCAGCAACACTGTCTGAGAGAACAGTCTCTGTTGATACATGGTGCTGGGACGGTCAGCAACACTGTCTGAGAGAACAGTCTCTGTTGATACATGGTACGGGGACTGTCAGCAACACTGTCTGAGAGAACAGTCTCTGTTGATACATGGTACTGGGACGGTCAGAGAACAGTCTCTGTTGATACATGGTACTGGGACGGTCAGAGAACAGTCTCTGTTGATACATGGTGCTGGGACTGTCAGCAACACTTTCATTCATTCACAATGTTACAACCTGGGTTGCTGAGCTCAGCTGCTATTGGGTGGCACAGTCAAAGAAATACAGTGGCAACAACATATTCTCTCTCTCTCTCTCTCTCTCTCTCTCTTACCTTTCCACTGCACTTGGCCTTGTCAATGATCTTCAGTGCATACTCCTTCCCAGTGGACCTATAAAGACATACAGCAACACTAGTCCTTCAAATCATTGTATATCGTATTTACTGTAAATCCTTCAAACCAACCCAAATCATGGTATATCGTATTTACTGTAAATCCTTCAAACCAACCCAAAGCATGTGCAACCATCTGCCAAACCATACCATTTTTTAACAAGTTTGAAAGGCCCTTTTAATAGGTTAGCCAGTTTTGTTTCATCATAAACTAAGATTCTAAGTTCTATCCAACAGTAGACTGAACAGTGTTGCATCCCCATACACAGTCATAGGCTGAAGCATCAGACAGTGCGTGACAGTGTATTGGAGCGTCTAGCCCTTCTGATTAGAAGAAGGAGTCTTCTCTCTGTATATTACAGACAAACTGCTGAGTCAAAAGGGAAACGGTAATGAAGTGGATTTCATGGGCTGAACTCCAGACACACACACGCACATACACAAACAGTAAATGCTTACTTAAATTCCATAAATGCCTGCTGTCATTAAGCCTTAGAAGCAGTTATGACATGTGACATGGCGCTTATTAAGTCACATTGAAAGCTACTGATCAACGTGGCCATTTATAAATAGGGCTTTTTAAGTCCAACAGCCTAGTGAACATTCCTTACAAATATGAAAGTACAATTGGTATGCTATGAAACTTCCTGTCAAGCGAGAAGTTCAAATTAAAATAAGGTTTTAAATCCATCAATGAGATGTAAAGAAATGTAATATCATTCTTAATTTACATACCGTTCTACACAGTCTTTCACCACTGCAAAGTTTCCGTCTCCTATGACCTTGCCGACCTTGTACTTATCCAGGACGGTTGTGATAGAGCTACAGCTGTTGCCGTTAACTGATGAGGAGAGACGTGTTACAACGGGGCACATCATAATGCTCTTTCAGTTACTTCCTGTGGCCCACATATATACAGACTGAACAAAACATTAAGAACACCTTCCTAATATTTGAGTTGCCTCCCCACCTTTTACCCTCAGAACAGCCTCAATTAGTCAGGGCAAGGACTCTACAAGGTGTCGAAAGCGTTCCACAGGGATGCTGGCCCATGTTGACTCCAGTGCTTCCCACAGTTGTGTCAAGTTGGCTGGATGTCCTTTGGGTGGTGGACCATTCTTGATACACACAGGAAACTGTTGAGTGTGAAAAACCCAGCAGCGTTGCAGTTCTTGAAACAAACCTACTACCATACCCCGTTCAAAGGCACTTACATCTTTTGTCTTGCCCATTCACCCTCTGAATGGCACACATACACAATCCATGTCTCAATTGTCTCAAGGCTTAAAAATCCTTCTGTAACCTGTCCCCTCCCCTTCATCTACACTGAGGTTGATTTAACGAGTGACATCAATAAGGGATCATAGCTTTCACCTGGATTCACCTGGTCAGTCTATGTCATGGAAAGAGCAGGTGTTCATAATGTTTTGGACACTCAGCGTAGAATGACGCACAATACCTACAAGTACTTACTCTGGTAAAACTTGCATTGCAGTGAAATGAATATGATCTCTTTGGAGTTTCCACAACTTATGTTAAGACAAAGCGGATGAAATAAAGAATCAATGCGTTTTAATCTAATCAAAGGATAAACTCATTAATTGCCCATTAACCCAGGCAGCCTAGCTCCTACCCTAGAACTAATGTCTGGCCTCTCCTAAAGAGCGACCAGTAATATTATGCAGACACACAGCCCAAGGACGTGTTGATACCGCCTGGCTGTCTCACGCAGAAGCACACAGGTTATTTCACTTGTTCTCCGCATCACACTTCTCTGTCCCTCTGTTGTGAGTGCTGCTGTGATGCGGCACGTGTCGCTGAGTAAGCAATTCTAATATAACAACCTGAACCTGCATTGAGGCCCTAGGGGGGATTGGGGATGCATTGGGCCACGTGTTTAGGGGTGAGTGAGTGCAGGCAGGAGCTGTGAGAGTTGGCACGGAGACAGGATGACACAGGGTAAAGAGAGGAGAGGAGTAGAAGAAGGGAGGAGAGGAGAAGAGTAGGGAGGGGAGGAGAAAGGAGTGGAGGAGAACAGAAGAGGAGAAGGGAGAAGAGAAGAAGGGAGGGGAGGAGAAGGGAGAGGTTGAGAGGGGAAGGGAGGGATGAGGACAGGAGTGGAGTGGCGAGGCAAGGAGGAGGAGAGAAAACAGAAATGAAGAAAATGTCAAAGGGGACACCTACCCTCAGGACTCATGTTATAGGCCAGCTCCAGACCGTGTGAAGACACGTTCACATTGGTGGCAGACGTGTGATGTGGCGGAATCTGGAAAGGAGGACAGAAAGAAAGTAAGAGATGAAGAGAGGAGGGAAGGAGAGAAAAAAAAAGAGGTCAGCATCCCTCCCCTTTCAGCCAACACTCAAGTCAAAACCTGGACACATGCATCACCATGGCAACTATAAATATCAAATATGGCACAAACAATGGATTAGAGGTCAAGGCTAGCTGGGCACAATTGTTGGTTACGCGACTCCCAATCCAATGCTTTGTTTTGACATCAATACTAGCAGGGCGATCGAATTAGCCAGTTACATCTCCAGAGTAATACAACAGGACAGGTCCGCTTCATAACATCGATCCAGAACTAAGCCCTGGGATCTAGGGACATTGACTAATGGTTTTGCTTTAAGTAGCATGCATTTGAAATCCAATATAATGCCATGACAGAGTGTGTCAGGATAACCAGCTCATGGATCCCCGTAGTGTTTTATAGTGCTTCAGAGTTCTGACAGGAAACTAATACAAAACACCCCCGCAATTAAATTGTATAGTTTGGTACTGCCACTTACCCTGTATATGGCTTACATTCTTCTGTTTGTTTCCCTTTCTTATGTTTTTTTCTGTTATACTATTTTGATATTGAATACTGCACTGTTGGGAAGGGCTAGCAAGCTAAGCATTTCACTGTACTTGTGCAGGCCTTTTGAATTTATTTCAATTGACTGATTTCCTTATATGAACTGTAACTCAGTAAAATCTTTGAAATTGTCGCATGTTGGATGTATATTTTTGTTCATTATAGTTTGGTAAGAAAATGTTTGACATTAGAATTTAAATCAATTATTAGATAGGTAGCTCAATGGAAAGCTAAGAACGTGTTTTTGTAGAATCGTCTTCTCTGTATTGCTCTTACAGTTCTCCATTCTGTGGACGTTGTGTGCCTACCCAAACTCAAAACAAAGTGAGCAGGTATGTATATCACTGTGTTAATTATGCATTTGGCGTAAAATAAGTGTTCTGCCCTTCAGAACAGTACAGGGTGTTAGGAACTGTCTTAATGGATAGGCCTCCCCTACTGTCACTTATCAGGCAGAGAAAGAGGAAACACTAACTTTAATGGATCGAAATGATGACCAATGTTGAAAATAATGAATAATTTGACGAGAGGCTTTTTCCAAAAGAGACAGCTGTGATGGCTGTTTGAATAGGTTATATGGGTTATTATAAGACTGCTTTTACAAGCATTCTTGGCTTTCACATGCGACAGAATCCGCCAAGTCATCTCAGTAATCTTTCCATTATGGAAGAGAAGTTCTTTCAACACTTCTAGAAGTACACGGACCATAAGGCTTATTTCTGTTACCTGGACTAGAAAAATGTATGCATTATTTAGTACACTCTCTAAAGGAGGAGTCTCAAGGTGAAACACCTTTGAACTGGGTGGATTACATCATCAATCTTTCTTTTCAATACGTTATTTTGTGATGTCTTTCAGAGTAACTAAGTTCTATCAAACGTTATGGACCTGCCAAGTAAACACGGTGTAGGTGTTGCCAAACTGTAATAATCATCTTGAGAAGTGCTGTTGTCTCCACTGTCAACAGATTCAAGTGTTCTGGCCAACCACTATTCCTGATCTAGTGCACTTGAGGTTAAATCATTTGCTACTGGCCTCCCGGGTGGCGCAGTGGTCTAGGGCACTGCGCCACCAGAGTCTCTGGGTTCGCGCCCAGGCTCTGTCGCAGCCGGCCGCGACCGGGAGGTCCGTGGGGCGACGCACAATTGGCATAGCGTCGTCCGGGTTAGGGAGGGTTTGGCCGGTAGGGATATCCTTGTCTCATCGCGCTCCAGCGACTCCTGTGGCGGGCCGGGCGCAGTGCGCGCTAACCAAGGGGGCCAGGTACACGGTGTTTCCTCCGACACATTGGTGCGGCTGGCTTCCGGGTTGGAGGTGCGCTGTGTTAAGAAGCAGTGCGGCTTGGTTGGGTTGTGCTTCGGAGGACGCATGGCTTTCGACCTTCGTCTCTCCCGAGCCCGTATGGGAGTTGTAGCGATGAGACAAGATAGTAATTACTAGCGATTGGATACCATGAAAATTGGGAAAGAAAATGGGATAAAATTTATAATAAATAAATAAATAAAATTTAAAAAATCATTTGCTACTATATGGTTATTTATAGCATATGTCTAAATATACAATCACTCTTCCTATACAGGTACATACCGTACAATATCATTATCTAGAGATTATAGGTGGTGTGTGTGTGAGAGTGACTTACCTTGAAGCTGTGTATACTGCGGGGGCTGGTGGGGGAGGAGCTGTTGGATTTGGTGGACTTGGGGGTGGAGATCGTACTGCTGGGGACACCATTGACTGGAGAGGAGAGAGAGAGAGAAAAGGAGAGAAGGAGAGAGGGAGGAAGCCATAGTAAGACAATGATAGGGCTAGGGTTGGCCCAACAGGATGTGCTGATGTGGGGAAGGGCAAACGAGAGAGGAAGTCCTTTTTGCTCTGGAGAGATGTGGCTGTTTAAAAGTGTATTACTGTTATTACATTGTGTATTCTATTTTTCTTAATTTCTTTGAACACTAAAGGAAATGCCTCTATCACAGGAAGTGATATACGATAGGGCAGGAAGTCCATGTGTGACACAACAAAGTTCACTTTGAATGGGTTTACTTTCACTTGAGTGACAAAGCTCTGTACTAACAGTTCTCCACTACGAATTCAAGTCCATATGAGTGCTAGATTTTCTTCAGGTGTGTGGCGTTTCGTGTCTAGAACTGCGTGTGACTGTCCAACTTCCTGTCCGGTCCCCTGTGGGGGGAAGCAGGTTGTGTTTGGCTCCAGCAGACAGACACGCAGGGTCACCCCAGGTGCCTCCGCAGGCTGCCTGGATAATCTGTCTGCAGCTAAGGCCACACGAAAGCTACGACCCTGAGGGTTCAAGGGTACCTCAAGCAGCCTACCTCCAGGAACCTCCCTGTGTCACAAACAGTCCTCTCCTCAAACAACAGGGCCAGACATGGCCTTTCTTTGGAGAAGTCGGCTGTATTGGTAATGGTAGTGTATTTCTGTGAAAGGCCTCATCTGCCACACACTCTAGGTTCTTGGCAGGTACACTGCCACACGCTGTACCCGTTCCCTGAGACAACCAATCTGGACAGTCAGAACCACCAATACAGTACAGCACCTACTAGGGAATGTGATGCCAGACAACTGATGTGATTATTCAATTCAATTAGAAGGGCTCAGTGAAAGCAGCTGAAGACTAAAGCACTGAGGCTAATTTAGTACATGGGTTTGTATCAGCCAGTCCTGCACCAGTCTGTGCTCAGATTAGATGCATACTGCAGAAGCCAGAGAGAGTTTCTGGGCCAGAGGCAGGAAGAGGGGAAAGAAAAATAGAGAGCGAAAAAGAGAGAGAGCAAGAGCCAGAGAAAGAGAGGGGGAGAAAGAGAGAGATATCCAGAGATCTTTAAATAGTCTTGGGTCAGGGTGGCAGGCCAGGGAGGTCCACAGTGGAGCAGAGCTCCTTCAGAGTAATTTATGGCACTTCCCTACACAGCAGGAGTCTGACTGACATTACAATATACTGGTCTGAAAGAGACTAACTGGACCTCTCACAGGGCCCCGTTAGCCACAAGGTCAACCTCAGGCCACGGGTGCACTGACCAAGACTCCAAGCAGTCAGGAACTTCAAAAGGGTTTAATTGGTGCCCTCTGAGAAAGACTCATGTAGTGATTATTGTTAACATATTGTGGTGATGATTAAGGCCAGGAGTTATTCCTGGTTAGGCTTCATGCTCAGGGGAAAACTCAAGGTCCTTGTAATGATAGCTAGCTAGACGAAAATTTGTGGTTTGTTGTGGTTGGGTAATGGGCCAATAGAGTGGGCAGTGCAGGATGTCAACAGGCTTACCTGGGGATTTAACAGGAGACTGGCTACTGGTGGAGTAATGGATTGGTCTTCTTACTGCAGAGAGAAAGAGAGAGAGAATTGCAAAAAACTATTTTACAGCTTGAGGTTTCAATGTCCAACTTAAAGCCTCATAATCAATTTCTAACTGAGCTTAAAATAAATGTTTGGTAATTGGCCAAATGGCCTGTAGCCTGCCAAATTCCTGCAACTCTTTTTGAGGTGATTACACTAGTTAGTGTCAGATGAAAATCAGTTACTCAGTCCATCACCCAATAACTGTGTGTGTGTTTGTTTGTGTGTACGTGCATGCATGTGTATACCCATGCCAGGGGACTTGATACGGCGTGAGAGTCCAGGGCTCTTGCTCCCAGCAGCCCTCGTTGGAGTGGGCGAGCGAGCAGAGTATGAGGACTTGAGCACCCGACATTCTGTGAAGACAACACACACAGGGTTAAAACCACACTCACACACCGTCACACACCGACCTCATTTCCTATCTAGCACAATTCAATAGAGTCCCCAGTGTTCCAGTCAAACTATTCTAAAATAGCCTCAGCTAGGAACTAGCTCTACAATATAATTGGCTCTCTTTGAGAAAACATTATGTACGGAGTGTTCAAGAAGTTAAGAATGCTTCATTCACGCAGAGCTTTCCACAAAAAAAACTCAGTTAAGCATTTGCTTTTTCCAAACGAACACCACATGTGCAATCGTCTGTGGCTCTGTGCGCGTCATAACTCCATGAAAAATTCACAAGCTGTGGTAATTACGCTATCGTGTTTGCTGCCTGCTGCGCTGCTACCAACCGTTGTGTTAGTAGCGTTTCACAGAGGTGCGTACACCAGCTGACAGAGCTGCGCTGCTGGAGCAGTAGGTGTCAGGGTAACGAGGTTGGTGGTTCAACTGTTTTAGTGGTGCTGCACAGACACATAAAACAGTGGAGGCTGTTGAGGGGAGGACGGCTCATAATAATGGCTGGAACGGAGTGAATGGAATGGTATCAAACACATGGAAACCATCTGTTCAATGTATTTGATACCATTCCACTGATCCCGCTCCAGCCGCTACCACGAGCCCCGTCCTCCCCAATTAAGGTCCCACCAACCTCCTGTGATACAGAGTTGTTTTAGCAGCGTTGACAACAGACAGAGCGAGCTGCGTTCAGGAGCAGCATATGACTGGTTACTGTAATGAGACTAGTGGTTAAACTGTCTGGGTTCCTGTCAGATGCTGTTAATTGGGGGGTGTTACAGTGTTAGACGCTATTATGACACCATGAACACAGAGGAGGTACCAACCAGCTGTGGCCAATTGGAGACAAATGATTCCCTATAAAGTGGACGTGACCCAAGCCTGTTATTGGAGCAGACCCCAGGTGCGATTCTGTTTACTACAATGCAAGCTACTGTACCATGCAAGTTTGTTTACTTGCAGTGTTGACTTTTTATATCGTTCCCTAAACCGGGTTTGGATTTGACACTGTTCTCCACAATTGAGTCTGACAGTGCAACAGCCCCTTGGGACTCCTGTAAGACACTGTGCAAAGACTTAGCAGCTGAAAAGCGGAACCTAGAGCAAACACTTGTTTTTGAGAAGACCTAATTCTTCAAATGGAGCATGGCAGGAGAAGTAGGACAAGGAAGCGCTAAAACAACTGAAGAACAGATTCAGCTGAAGAAACTAAACACTCATCGTTAGAACAAACAGTGTTTACACCTGTGTGTGTGTGTGTGTTTTAAAGATGCACTATGCAGAAATCACTCTGCCATTTCCTTGTTGCTAACATTCTAATAGTTTACCTAATTTCTGTTTATGTGAAAAAACAAGCAAGTATAGTGTAGAGAATCACTGTACCATATAAACTGCTGTGAAATATATTTTCAGCTGGTGTACAAAACCGAAAGTAAAAAGACACAAAAAACAAAACTTACAAATGAGCCATATAGAAAGAGCACATAGAACAGATCTACCGCTTCTTAGACTTGCTTTCAATGCAAGTGACAGATCTATACCTCACATTTCTATGTGAATTTTGTCAGGTTGTCCAAAAAGTGACATATTGCAGCTTTAAATGTTATGTTACAGGAGCAACACTAAGAAAACAGGATGTAGCTAGAACCTTGGGAATAGTTTGGAGAGATGTCTAAAATTAGCCTGTTTGGATTTTATATACAGTACATCCTGTCTCCACCTTATCTAGCACAGAGGATAGGGGACTGCAGAGGAGTTGTACTGACATCGGCCTGCTTAAGATAACAATGGGTTAGCTATGGACTAAAGAGGCCATATCCTGCTGCAGTAGGGGGTATCGCTGCGGACATCTTTTAAGTGATTTTCAAGAATGTCTTCTTCTCAACATGGGGATGGTACATATTCACATAATGACATTCACTGAAGAACCCTGGAATGGAATGTACTACTACACTACTACAACCACACTCTACAAAATGTGACTGCAGCCACTTTCCCCTACAGAAGTCAGGAATCTGTGTGTTCAGACCGATAGTCTCACACATACTGTAATCAATAGTCTCCTCCTCTTGGAGGAGAGGAATGAATTAAGATATTGAGTGATGATCACACTATGTTAGCGTCATGATTAAGTATCACGAGTCACCGGAACCACTTTTAGAACAATTATGAGTCTCATTCAACTGAGAAAATGAACGTTCACTATTGTATGGTTGACAGATAATTATCATGTTACACCGTTCAGACACACTTCATCCTGACTTCTAGTATGAAAAGGGGAAAGTGGTTTGGCATTGACATCTCTTTAGGGAAGCTACACTATACTATGAGAGACAGAAAGGAGGGGTGCGTCCAAAATGGCAACCTATTCCCAAAAGAGTACACTCCTTTTCACCAGAGCCCTATGGAGGCTCTATAGGGAATAGTGTGCAATTTTTATGACCTTTATTTAACCAGGAAGTCCCATTGAGGTCAGAAGACCTTTTTGCCGAGGGAGACCTGGCATGTCCCACGCACCCTATGAAGGAAATAGGAAGGAAAGAGGGAGGAAAGGGTTGGGACAGAGAGGCCATAGAAATATGGACACTAGAACAGGAATCTAGATATATTTCTATGAGAGAGACCAAGGTTTCACAACATACAGGTGATGTTAGATTTAGTTAGTCAGGCCTACCAGTCACAAAGGCTACAGAAGCCTTACCACTGTGATCCAACAGGAAGTCATCCTGGGCGTAGCGGTACTTCTCTGGGCCGCACGCGATGAACACGTCGTCCTCGCCGAAGAAGTCCTGGAGACAGGTGATCTGGGGAGAGGGAGAGAGGGAGAGAGGGAGAGAGGGAGAGGGGGAGAGAGGGAGAGAGGGAGAGGGGGAGAGTGGGAGAGTGGGAGAGTGGGAGAGTGGGAGAGAGGTTGAGGGGGGGAGAGAGAGAGAGAGAGAGAGAGAGAGAGAGAGAGTGAGATGTGCAGAGGAAGGTAAGCTAGAAGAGGAATCATGTGTAGGTCCTTGAGTTTAGAGGAAAAACTCTGGGCACTAGTTATAGAAATATTATGGGCCCTCGCGAGACATCTTCTAAAGGTCTGTCTGATGGGGTGTACCCATGCCATGCATCTCTGTGGAGAATCAACTCATTTCATTTGTGGAAACAGTAGCTCATCCGCCATTTAATATGCAGACAGAAGCCAAATGGGAATCCAATCGTTTCACACCCTATTGTACTCACTATTGCATAATCTCTGTGTGAACATCCCACTCTCCAGGACATAGTCTTTCAGATGGTTCTACTAAACACCATTATATTATAGCTGGATCCCACTCTGGTACAACTGGAGGAGAAGAAGGGGACATTATTATAATACATGTCATGTTGTTGAAGGATGTCTGTGGTATTTCATTATTTTCTGCGCATCACTGAGTGTGTGTGTGTGTGTGTGTGTGTCGCTACATGCTGACGGCTCGCTCGAACAGCCCAATTAAAATCTGTCTGTGATGTGATAGCTCTTTCATGGTTGCTAGGCTCAGTGCCACAATGGACGAGGCAACACTTTACAGCTTACAGCAAAGAGCTGAGGGTCAAAATATCACAACAATAAAGTACTGCAGAGTCTAAATACACTGTCATGTGAGGAAATCACTGCAGCAAGCATTTCTGTTGCGTAGGCTGTTTCTTTATCGCTCTCTCTTTCACCTTCCATCTCCATTTTGTCTTCTCTCCACCTCCAGGTTAGTGTTTTTCGTCATGAATCTTGCCCTGGAGGCAGCTCTGCAGATTGGTCACTAGCTGGCACATGATTCTAAACCTAACCGTAACCACACTGCTAACCCTAATGCCTAACCCTAACCTTACATTCATTTTGACTTGCAGCTGGCCCATCTAGCAGACATCTCTCAGTTCTGCCTCCAGGGCAAGATTCATGACAATAAACGTCAACCTGCCTTCCACCTCTCCTTTCTCTCATGTAATATCGATAGCTACCATGATTTAATCGCACAATGCAGGAGGGAGATGCGCCTACATTACTTATCCACACACACACACACAAGCTCCTCTGCATTACTGTGGTAGTGCATTCAGCCCAGGCAGGCAGGGAGTATCAGTGGGTGGACAGGCAGGAAGGGGATTCCTTTATCATCATCATCATCATCTCACCCCCACACATCCCACTCATACCCTGGGAGAGAGGAGAGAGGGTTGACTGGTTGGAGCCAGTGAGGTAGGCAGATGGGACAGCCACAGAAGCTTGGGGGTTGAGGCAGTGGAAGAGGGACTGTGTGTGGTGGGCCTGGACTCTGGAGCAGATGGAGAGCAGTCTGCTGGAGGACCTTTTCTCTCAGGACTGCAGATTTATAAATATGCAAACTCAAAACAGCAACAGCCATCATAACACATTGACCAAAATCCTCTTCTAATACAGATTCCAAATCTCCTCCATCCCCACACATCATTTTTAGAGCTCAGCCAGAAACTCTGTCATGCTGACTTAATACATGAATGGATGACTTGACTTGGCAGTGTGTTGTGAGGCAAAATCAAAATCAATAGCCATTGGAGGCTGAGAGAGACAGACAGACAGAGACAGGCAGGAGACAGAGAGACAGGAGACAGAGACAGGAGACAGACATGAGACAGAGACAGGAGACAGGAGACAGGAGACAGAGACAGACAGGAGACAGACAGGAGACAGACAGGAGACAGACAGGAGACAGACAGGAGACAGAGACAGAGAGATAAACAGACAGAGAGAGACAAACAGAGACAGACAGAGACAGAGAGCGGTGAGGTGAGAGGAGACATATGTGTTTGGCAGGCAGTGGCTCTTGGGTGGCATAGCTGAAATGGCTGCCATTCCTCAGCCGGGATCACTCACACTGAGCAGCTGATAACCCGGACAACTAGCCATATGTTGGCATCGTCATGGCGACGGCTTTAAGACCGGGAGCAGTAGACATTGCTGGAACACTTCAGCTGCCTTTGATGATCTTTCCCATTGGATGAATGCCTTCACAACACATATGTAACCTACAGGCTACTGATCCTATGAGATGTGATAGTGTACATGCACCATGGATCAAGTCCAGTACCATGAGTACATTGTTAATGAAAAGGACAAACCATATAAGCTAATGTCGTAAGCTGCTCAGTGGTACTGCCAAGTATTAGTACTTTACTAGGATCCCCATTAGCTGCTGCTAACACAGCAAATACTCTTCCTGGGATCCACACCAAACACACTACAGACTCATGTAAAACATTCTAAATATGCAGACTCACAGTGACACATCAAATATTCTCAGAATCTAATGCCATAAGGATAAGCTGACATAATAGTGAAGTTCAGAACACTGCAGATCTAGGGTTAGAAAAGCCAGTAGTTTTCCATCCATCCAGGGCTGAGCTCTGTACAGTCCAGACAGAGTCTGCATTATGAGGACACGGTGTGTGACAACCAGCAGCCTCAGACTGCTGAGGTGGCCTTGTCACCGTGTCCCCTGCCTGGGTACAGGCAGTGTCCCCTGCCTGGGTACAGGCAGTGGTGATGACACCAGTGGTGATGACACCAGCAAACAGGACAGGAGACGTTGGTGACAGTGCGGGGGGGGGGGGGGGGGGGATCTCTGGGATCTGGAAAAGCAATACGGCACTATTATGGGTACAGTACACAACACCAACACTTTTCACTTTCACACAGACGTTTGACAATTTGACCACAGAAGAGGAACTAGTTAATCTGTTCTGAATTCACCTTTTAGTTGTCAGAGAGGAGAGTGAATTAGACAGGGTCATTTTGTATCGCCCCTGGAATTGATTGCCACCTGGGAAACCACTGTGGCGACCCCACAGTGGGGCGATGTGATTGTCCAGGAGGCTTCAGGCCTGGCTACTATCGTGGCAGCCTCCCGGAGGCTGAATAGAACTACTGTAGATCACTGTGGGTCATTTAAGATGGCCTGTGGTTCCCAGGAGGCCAAGGACAGACGGAGATAAGGGGGATACACTCACATAAAGAGAGGCGAGAAAGAAGGGATAAGCAAGGTCTTTAAACAAGGTTGTGTACACAATGTCTGCTCCTACAGCTTGCCAGAAGAGGCACAGTCCCAATTTTGCCGATCACATCCTCTGGAGAGCATCCTCTCTAAGTGCATACTGAGGCCACGGTACCGTCTGGGGGAATAGTAGAGAACAGATTAATAAGGCAGGATAAGGATGTCAGACCTCATAGTCCATGTTGCTGTTTGTGTTCCCTTGACAACCGCTGCCAGGATCAACAACAGCCAATGGCACACAGACCCTGTCAGGTTGAATTAGTCCTATCAGGGAGATTAATCGTTTGGGGGAGGGGGGGGGATCTTGTGGCTGTGTGTCTTTGGGGTGTGTGTCTTTGGTGAGTGTGTGTTCATCTTATGTGTGTGTGTCTGTGTTTCTTTGGGGTGACATCTGTAACCTCAGTTTGCCCTCCCATCTCACACACTTGTTCTAATTTGGACTTTTCCTTGTTCTCTGTCTATCCCTCTCTGCCTCTGGTCTCCCCATCTCTACTATTCTGCCCTGGCCGACCCAGCAACAGAGAGAAATATGGGTTGAGGACTTGGGGGGCAAAACACACCCCCTAGAACAGCTGCTGTTGTATGAGAAAGTCAGAACTAAAATATGTTATTTGATATTTAATTAACGACTGTTTACTAGTGGTTCCATTATGAGGTTGGCATTTAGATCGACAATGGGATGTTCCTATGAGGATATTGATGTGAAAAATCCCTCATTGTCAGGCTCATGCTGTGGGCTATAAAATAACAATTTAAACAGATGAAAACATTCAGGATGATGTTATTACTTGCTAGAAGACAGCATGTTTGGAAGACCATCAACAAAAAAGACATTGCTCATCCTAATTTCTTCATTCCATTCTTTTAGATGTGTGTGTATTGTTAGATACTACTGTGCTGTTGGAGCTAGAGAAACAATAACATCTGCTAGATATGTGTATGCAACCAATAACATTTGATTTGACATTGATGTGAGCTAAAATATCCCTTTCACCCAATGGAGAATTGGGCTAAATTATCCCCGAAAGGGACGTGGACTCTGACTGAACTGACAGATGTGAAGGCCATTGAGCTAACAACCACTGTGGGACAGAAAGAATCCTACCCAGCTCTCATTCAGGACAAGCTATACAGAACATCACGAGACCTTTTGTGTCTTGAAACAGAGCTGGAATGTCAGCACTCTTTCACAGAGAAAAAGATACTCATCAACTGAAAAGCAAGACAGCGGTTCTCATAAAAGGTGAGTGGAGTAGACTAGGCTACAGCTCTTGATCGTTGCTTACTTCCCTTTCCATAATGAAGGTGGTAGCGGGTCGATTAGTGGGTGTACTCTGAGGCGCTGCAGTGGGAGTGAGGATGAAAATAGAGACCCCATTGTCATCGTCATCATCATCACCACAGGCCTGACAGCATCATGGGGTGGGAGGGTGACAGTAATAAGAGGGTGAGAGGGGGTGGGATCTCCCAGAATGGAGGAGAGAGGGAGTGAAGAAAGAGAGGGATGGTTTGGGAGAGAGAGCTGGTTTATGCAGGAGAGAAGAGCAAGGAGGGAGGGAAAAGGAGGGGGGTAGTTTCGAAGGAGCGAGAGAGAGGGAAACTCTGTGCCTGCTGCCTTCAGCAAGGTCGTGGTAGCGTACTGCAATGCACAGCACCATGGGACAGGAGTCAGGACAGAGTGCATTGTGGGATATTGGGGTTGTCCTCACACGGGTTATAAACTATTCAGAGCCGTAGGCTACACACCATAAGTACGAACATGCAAATGAATCCTCCTCATTCCAAATGTATGATAATTGTATTCCTCTTTTTAAGACTGATGAGCTAGTTAGTTACTCTACGGTGTAGGATACGTAAACTGTTGCTTAATCTGTGAGTGGCGTGTAGACTACTGGTAGACTACTGGTTAATTACTTTAGATTAGAGTGGTAACTCTCCTCCCTCATGTTAGACAACCAGCCTTTGACGAGATGGAGGGAGAGGAAACACAGAGCTAGGGGGAGAAATTAAACTCATCATTAGCTAGCTGCGCTGAATTAAGACTAGCGATTAGCAGCTAAACACTGTAGGCTTTTTACCAGCGCAAATTTCACTTGGCCTCAAATCTATACGGAGGTGGCTTTTGAATAGCCTAAACCACCAAACAACTGCAAAAAGGAGCTGGCTTTAGTATTCATCAGGCCTGAGACCAGACAACGGCAGCAGCCAGCAGAAAACGGTCAAAGTAATTCGCTTACATTCAAATCTCAGTTGAGGGAACATTCATTCTGAGAACCTTTAACAGAGCAGTACCAAATGAGCGTGTCACTGTGGATTCTCTGCTACCAGGCCTTTTAGATGGAAAACCACGGCAATATAACATGATACATACTTAATGAGTGGCATTTTATATTACGACACCTCAAGAAAAATGGCTATTCCTCAGTCAAGGCGAATAGCTCCGAGAACGGTGACAACAAAATCTAAATGTCAGAGAGCTTCTTGCTCCATAAAAACACTAGTATTGCTGCCTGCTGGTGAAATCCCTGTAGCTAAAGACTAGCCTAACTCCCCTGTAGACAACTGAACTCTGGCACACCAGACTACAGAGAACTCAGCCCAGCAGGCATCTCTCCTACACACTCAGACAGCCAGCAGTATCTCCCCTCTGAGATCTGAGTCACATCCCTGCGCAGTGACATGATCCTATAACGTAATACAGTACACCCCCTCTGATCCTATACCGTAATACAGTATACCCCCTTTGATTCTATACCGTAATATAGTACACCCCCTCTGATCCTATACCGTAATACAGTACACCCCCTTTGATCCTATACCCTAATACAGTACACCCCCTCTGATCCTATACCCTAATACAGTACACCCCCTTTGATCCTCAACCCTAATACATTGCACCCCCTTTGATCCTATACCCTAATACAGTACACCCCCTCTGATCCTATACCCTAATACAGTACACCCCCTCTGATCCTATACCCTAATACAATACACCCCCTCTGATCCTATACCCTAATACAGTACACCCCCTCTGATCCTATACCGTAATACAGTACACCCCCTCTGATCCTATACCGTAATACAGTACACCCCCTCTGATCCTATACCGTAATACAGTACACCCCCTCTGATCCTATACCGTAATACAGTACACCCCCTCTGATCCTATACCGTAATACAGTACACCCCCTCTGATCCTATACCCTAATACAGTACACCCCCTCTGATCCTATACCCTAATACAGTACACCCCCTCTGATCCTATACCCTAATACAGTACACCCCCTCTGATCCTATACCCTAATACAGTACACCCCCTCTGATCCTATACCGTAATACAGTACACCCCCTCTGATCCTATACCGTAATACAGTACACCCCCTCTGATCCTATACCGTAATACAGTACACCCCCTCTGATCCTATACCCTAATACAGTACACCCCCTCTGATCCTATACCGTAATACAGTACACCCCCTCTGATCCTATACCGTAATACAGTACACCCCCTCTGATCCTATACCCTAATACAGTACACCCCCTCTGATCCTATACCCTAATACAGTACACCCCCTCTGATCCTATACCCTAATACAGGGAGATGAGAGGCTGCGGGGCTCAGGCTAGTGCTGCAGCATGCAAAGTGAAAACATCTTCCTGCACACGCCGTACTGATTGATCTGCACACAGTCACCCCCATCCCCTGCAGAGAGGGGTAGGGAGAGGGTAGCTGGCTGGATGCTGTAGTGGAGAAAATTGCTGCGTTAATAATTGATACTTCCTGAAATGCAGCTGTGAGTGGGGTTTCTGGCTTCACCGATATTAGAGAATCTTTTCAAAATACACTAAATTAAACTAAAGCATGAAGTTATACATTTACTTTATGAACTACGCAAACAGATGCGGTACTACTATAGCTACCATTCTCAGTAACACAGTAAAACATTCTTAATCCCATGTACTTTCAGTCTATGAGTCAGCACACCAGTCTCAAGTGTGATTCACGAATCTCAGATTTTACCCACGCCTGAGTCGTGCTCCGTTCCTCTGTTCCTCACCTCCTCCAGAATCCCTGAGCCTCCCTGCTGCCCCTCCTCCATTCCCCCTTCCTTTCACTCATCCTCTTCCTCCACTCCCGCTCTCCTCCCACTAGCACGGGCTAATGATGGAGCCCAGGGGTCTATTCTACTGTGGTACAACATTACAAAACGTAGATGGAAATAGGATTAATAGAGATAACATGAGTCTCGATTTTCTAGGTACTCTACAATACACTTCTCATGTGTACGCTGTGTAATGTTGAACGTTGTCGAATAAGCCTCTGATCTAGCCTCCACGAAGCAATCTGTGTCCCGTGTGGAGGAAGTCTGACGATACTACTTCCGCTATCAAATAATGTAGAAGCACACTGGACAACACTGTCTGTCTGTTCACCTAAACATCACAGCCCTCTCCAGTCCAGCTGACAGGCCAGGGATGCACGTGTCAGACAAAACAACTCTGCCATACTCAAATGAAAAACAGGCTTATGCGCGGCCCACTAACATCAGCGTCACACCATTACATCTGTTTTGGATATTATGCACATTCATATCAACGTACAAGACATAATCCTTTGTGATATTAACCATTAGGGTAATGTACTGAGAACAGTGGGTGAATATGATTATGTGATTAAGCCTAAACAGTATGTGGGCTGGGCTCTGGGCCTGTATTCACAAGAGCAGGATTGCTGCTATAGGATCAGTTTTAAATAAGATTAAAATGGGCAGGCGGGACCGGATCCTAGATCAGCACTACTCTGAAACTCTTTTGAATACGGGCCCAGATCAGCTGTTGAGTTATTTCAGAGCGTAAACTATCCCAGAGCCGCAGTCAGCTTCACAGGGATGCTGATAAGAAGAATGGCCCCCAGCCCCGGGCTGGTCCGGCTGGACAAACAAAACATGGTGTTGACAATGACATCACAGTCAAACAATAGGCTCCCAACCACCAGAGAAGTGCTGCACGTTTTGGGCCGGCCATCAGCCACGTGCTCTCTCGCTCTCACTCTGTCCTCCGCGTGCTTGCTTTTTGGTTTGTCTGTTGTACACTGTCTGGTTGATGGTGATGTCAGTGTCAGAGAGAAAACGGTGGTTTTGTTTTGTTGCTTACTGGATATCCTATCTAAAAACATTGACCCCTAGTGGTCTGAATATTGACTGATCTCAGGCCCTTCCTATTAAAAATTCTCTCTTTGATGAACAAGTCTTATACATGGATATATTCTTTCTACAGATTATCAGCATGCACCCAATATGTTCCCCCGGTTGATGCTTATTATGCATTATGTTGAACCAAAAGATTACATGTAACAACAACAAATAGGAAACAGTTTAATATATATGTGACATTGAATTAAACAATAATGTATGTTGATGCTAATATTATGTACAATATGTATGTTTCCATATGATAACAATAGCCTAATATATTCAATATGCTATAAACTATTGTTTAACAGTTTCACTCAATTCATTCAAATGAAGTTAATAATTATGACACACCCCTCACTATTGTCATTGGTTGCACTAATTGCACCGTTTGTCTACATAACCTGGTTCAAGCATTCATGACATCACCCCGAAGGAGGAACGGTGATGCTGAAACGCTGGTGATTTATATATACAGTGTGCAACTCTATTTTCATAGGTTACAGTTTCTTCACCTTTAGTCAGCACCGCTACATAGAATAATGTTCTCTGGGTGTGCGCCAGCTCATGTTTTTGATTTGGTTCTGTTGCTTTAACAGGAATGTTGGTGGTCTTTGTATCTCTCTCTCCTGGGTTAGGGCTGACAGGGTCTGGGTGCCATCTGCCAGGAGTGGAGGGTTGTTTCTTCTCCACCATAGTGGGCACTGACACCAGGCACGCCGTCTCCACATGAAGCCAATTAAGTTGGCCGTTTGTGGTCTCCACACTCTGATTCATATCGATACTATCCTTCACAGAGCCACACATTTACTCAGGAAATGAAAAGTGTGATGGGATTACAGTACAGTCACTCTCCAGAATTATCATAAACTCGTCACCCAATTGAATTTGGGCATCATGGTGGCATGCTATACTGTATGTATGGTGCTTTTCTCTTCTACAATACCGAAGGTGGGAATATTTAACCTGTTTGTCAGATGGTGCTGTATACTAATGAGTAGGGATGCACAATATATCGGTGAACTTCGGAATTGGAATTGGTCGATATTAGCTAAAAATGGCAACATCGGCATCAGCCTGATGTCTAGTTTAACGCTGATGTGCAAAACCGATGTCAAAGCTGACGTGCATACCTATACAGTGGGGCAAAAAAGTATTTAGTCAGCCACCAATTGTGCAAGTTCTCCCACTTAAAAAGATGAGAGGCCTGTAATTTTCATCATAGGTACACTTCAACTATGACAGACAAAATGAGAGAAAAAAATCCAGAAAATCACATTGTAGGATTTTTAATGAATTTATTTGCAAATTATGGTGGAAAATAAGTATTTGGTCACCTACAAACAAGCAAGATTTCTGGCTCTCACAGACCTGTAACTTCTTCTTTAAGAGGCTCCTCTGTCCTCCACTCGTTACCTGTATTAATGGCACCTGTTTGAACTTGTTATCAGTATAAAAGACACCTGTCCACAACCTCAAACAGTCACACTCCAAACTCCACTATGGCCAAGACCAAAGAGCTGTCAAAGGACACCAGAAACAAAATTGTAGACCTGCACCAGGCTGGGAAGACTGAATCTGCAATAGGTAAGCAGCTTGGTTTGAAGAAATCAACTGTGGGAGCAATTATTAGGAAATGGAAGACGTACAAGACCACTGATAATCTCCCTCGATCTGGGGCTCCACGCAAGATCTCACACCGTGGGGTCAAAATGATCACAAGAACGGTGAGCAAAAATCCAAGAACCACACGGGGGGACCTAGTGAATGACCTGCAGAGAGCTGGGACCAAAGTACCAAAGCCTACCATCAGTAACACACTACGCCGCCAGGGACTCAAATCCTGCAGTGCCAGACGTGTCCCCCTGCTTAAGCCAGTACATGTCCAGGCCCGTCTGAAGTTTGCTAGAGAGCATTTGGATGATCCAGAAGAAGATTGGGAGAATGTCATATGGTCAGATGAAACCAAAATATAACTTTTTGGTAAAAACTCAACTCGTCGTGTTTGGAGGACAAAGAATGCTGAGTTGCATCCAAAGAACCCCATACCTACTGTGAAGCATGGGGGTGGAAACATCATGCTTTGGGGCTGTTTTTCTGCAAAGGGACCAGGACGACTGATCAGTGTAAAGGAAAGAATGAATGGGGCCATGTATCGTGAGATTTTGAGTGAAAACCTCCTTCCATCAGCAAGGGCATTGAAGATGAAACGTGGCTGGGTCTTTCAGCATGACAATGATCCCAAACACACCGCCCGGGCAAGGAAGGAGTGGCTTCGTAAGAAGCATTTCAAGGTCCTGGAGTGGCCTAGCCAGTCTCCAGATCTCAACCCCATAGAAAATCTTTGGAGGGAGTTGAAAGTCCGTGTTGCCCAGCAACAGCCCCAAAGCATCACTGCTCTAGAGGAGATCTGCATGGAGGAATGGGCCAAAATACCAGCACCAGTGTGTGAAAACCTTGTGAAGACTTACAGAAAACATTTGACCTCTGTCATTGCCAACAAAGGGTATATAACAAAGTATTGAGATAAACTTTTGTTATTGACCAAATACTTATTTTCCACCATAATTTGCAAATAAATTCATTAAAAATCCTACAATGTGATTTTCTGGATTTTTTTTTCTCATTTTGTCTGTCATAGTTGAAGTGTACCTATGATGACAATTACAGGCCTCTCTCATCTTTTTAAGTGGGAGAACTTGCACAATTGGTGGCTGACTAAATACTTTTTTGCCCCACTGTATAACGTAGGTACATGGCATAATGACGCCACGTCAAATTTTGCACTACACGTGCAACACAGCATTTTTGTGAGAGTAAGACAATTTCCCTGAGACAACTCAAAGGCGAAATCCATTAACGACAAGATAATGGAATTCATTGCCCTTGACAATCAACCGTTCTCTGTCGTGGGTGATGTTGGCTTTCGCCGACTGGTCGAGCACCGGTACACACTACCAAGTGCGCTATTTTTCAGATGTTGCCCTACCGGAGTAACACAGTAACAGCGTCACTGCTGTAAAAATAAAAATAACATTGTGTCACTGCTATTAGCTTCACGACTGACATTTGGACCAGCGATTTCAGCCCCATGAGCATGCCGAGTCTGACAGCACAGTGGGTCGTCGAGGATATCGTACTGAGGAAAGTCGTATTGCGTAAGAAATAGGTTTTGATTATGTTTTACTGGTAATGGGGACATACGTAAATGCCAAGAAAATTAATTTTGGTCAGTGTGTGTGTGTAATCTTATAGGGTTATAGATCTGTCATTCTCATTGAAAGCAAGTCTAAGAAACAGTAGATCTGTTCTATGTGCGCTATTTCTATGCTTCCATTCCTAAATTTCGTTTTTGTGACTTTTACTTTCGGTTTTGTACACCAGCTTCAAACAGCTGGAAATACATTATTTGTGGTTATGAAAAATATATTTCACAGCAGTTTAGATGGTACAATGATTCTCTACACAAACTGAAATAAGGCAAACTAATAGAATTTTAGCAACAAGGAAAATGGTGGAGCGATTTAACATAATATATAGATGTAATATATTCTAAAACAGATCTTTGTTGCACTACAACATCCCTCAGTATTGAGGTCATAAGGTCACCATGGTTAAGAGCGTATCATGTGAGGTGATGCCATGCTTTATCACGCAGGGTGCAGCTCCATGCAGAAGACCACAGCCCTCCTCCCCATGGCATGCAGCGCCACGTGGGGGCTTTGTGATGGTTTGCACCAACAGGCTGAGAGTGATTCAGCCTTTTCATTCTTACTAATCCATTCCTGCCGAAGGGCACTCAAAAACAGCTTTCCCCATTCTATCTGAACACGCACATGAAAACACAAACACACACACTTTTGCCTCTTTCCATCTAGACTGGTACATTGAGGAATAACAATTTAGAATAATAACAAACTAGAAATTGATGTCATTGTCAAGTATATTAACATGCAAATGAATTTGGTTGAGTTGTCAACTAAAGTGAATTCAAAGTGAAATCCACAAAATAATGTCCCCATGTCATTGGAGGGTGTGAGGTGGATTTAAGTTAAAAGGTGGGTGAAAAAAAGACGAGATCCCTTACGTAGATTTTTCAAATCTAATCAGTTTTCGACCTTGATTCAGCGTCATCACATTAGACTTTTGGTTTGAAATGTCGTGGAAACAACATTGACTCAAGCAGTAACCAGACCCCATTAATTTCATCGGCTATAGAGGAAGAATGAAGGACACCCATCCTAATGAGATAAAAAATGGACTCTGTAGCCATGCCAACAGTGGCCCTCATCTACCGGCCATCGGGCTCATATGGATTAAGTGACTTTGCATTGAGCCGGTTACTGCACCTTGTCATCAATGACCTCTAATACAAATCGGCACTATACTGCATTTGCACTATGGACGTACACCTCTGCAAGGCACTGTATATACTCTGTACATTAGCCACGTCAGCATCCTGCCCTCGGCTTATATAGATATATCCCCTCTGTAAAAATGGTATACAGCCCCTCTGTAAAAATGGTATATAGCCCCTCTGTAAAAATGGTATATAGCACCTGTGTAAAAATGGTATATTCCCATTGTAATCAACCTGTACTTGATGTTTACTGTTCTGATATTGTATATTCTGTATGATGTCTATGTGGACTTGTCTGTATTCTGTTTGGATATGGTCTACTGCTGGCAGCAGCTTCAGCAACACAACGCTTTACTATGCAGCAAGGCCTACATCCTCAGACTACATACATGTAAACATAAAACCGTAGGACTAGGTTTAGTTATGAACATCCTACATGATGTTCCCAGAGAGATGTCCATCCATCTCTAAAATGAAATATGCACAACAGTGATCTAATTAACTATCAGTCAGTCAGGACTTCCTTCATTCCTGCCCCTTCATAATGGTTTGGCTCCTAGTCCCCTTCATAATGGTTTGGCTCCTAGTCCCCTTCATAATGTCTCCTGTGTCTAGTCCCCTTCATAATGTCTCCTGTGTCTAGTCCCCTTCATAATGTCTCCTGTGTCTAGTCCCCTTCATAATGTCTCCTGTGTCTAGTCCCCTTCATAATGTCTCCTGTGTCTAGTCCCCTTCATAATGTCTCCTGTGTCTAGTCCCCTTCATAATGTCTCCTGTGTCTACTCCCCTTCATAATGGCTCCTGTGTCTAGTCCCCTTCATAATGGCTCCTGTGTCTAGTCCCCTTCATAATGGCTCCTGTGTCTAGTCCCCTTCATAATGGCTCCTGTGTCTACTCCCCTTCATAATGGCTCCTGTGTCTAGTCCCCTTCATAATGGCTCCTGTGTCTAGTCCCCTTCATAATGGCTCCTGTGTCTACTCCCCTTCATAATGGCTCCTGTGTCTAGTCCCCTTCATAATGGCTCCTGTGTCTAGTCCCCTTCATAATGGCTCCTGTGTTTAGTCCCCTTCATAATGTCTCCTGTGTCTAGTCCCCTTCATAATGTCTCCTGTGTCTAGTCCCCTTCATAATGTCTCCTGTGTCTAGTCCCCTTCACAATGACTATTCACTAGGTCTGGTTAAAGGGTTGAGCGGGCAGGCCATTTCAGCCTAATCATCTCAGCAGTCCTAACAGGGCAGGCCTGTATACCGTTCTGCTCAGGATAATGAACGAAATGTCATCCTGATAACATCACACACTGAAATAGTTGGATCGTGAAAGACCGTGGCATTGATTGTTTTTTATTTTGACCATTTTCCCTGACATATAGGCAGAGGATGTTTGGAGAATGAGTTTACAATGTGGATTGCGAAGAGCTACACATACATCTGACAGTCCATGTCAAGGCGTCAGCATGCTTCAGTTTGGCTGGCGCCTAGCACAACTCGGCTAGGCGAACGAGTGTGCTCGCATATTCCCTTCAAAAACGAGATAAAAGCAGCAATAGTACTGTTTGTCCATTATGATACGCCATAGCCAGTATACACTTCCTCAAAAGTCTGAATTAATCTAAGATAACTCAGGAAACCGGTCATTCATTTGGTTGTTTTTGCAGAGGAGATTTTAGTCACGCAATTTTACATTTAACTAATGTAGTGCAGTACATCTAAATAAAGAAATGTGCATGTTGAATGACAACAAAGACTTTATTGAAAAATCCCTACTGTTGACCAATCACCGATGAAGGGGCGTAGACTTCGGCTACCGACTTCAGCTTGCCTCCAGAAAAAAGCATGTGTGTCCGAACAGCCTAAAAAAACTTGCTGAAGTCCAAAATGAACAAAAACATCCCAAAATGTCGGTATAATATACGCACCACCTTTTCCAAACTGTTTCGGCTGGGAAGCATGCGGACGCCCTAAGACTAATGAAAGATGCCCAAAATCTCAAGCATTATGATAATGGCTAATAGAACATATTCTGGACATCATTAATTTGCCCATGGTAACCACAGATGATAGGGGGGTGAGGATAGGTAACAACATCTCCACCCCGCTGATCCTCAACACTGGGGCCCCACAAGGGTGCGTTCTGAGCCCTCTCCTGTACTCCCTGTTCACCCACGACTGCGTGGCCATGCACGCCTCCAACTCAAATCATCAAGTTTGCGGACGACACTACAGTGGTAGGCTTGATTACCGTGTTAGGCTTGATTACCAACAACGACGAGACGGCCTACAGGGAGGAGGTGAGGGCCCTCGGAGTGTGGTGTCAGGAAAATAACCTCACACTCAACGTCAACAAAACAAAGGAGATGATTGTGGACTTCAGGAAACAGCAGAGGGAGCACCCCCCTATCCACATCGACGGGACAGTAGTGGAGAGGGTAGTAAGTTTTAAGTTCCTCGGTTTACACATCACGGACAAACTGAATTGGTCCACCCACACAGACAGCGTTGTGAAGAAGGCGCAGCAGCGCCTCTTCAACCTCAGGAGGCTGAAGAAATTCGGCTTGTCACCAAAAGCACCAAACTTCTACAGATGCACAATCGAGAGCATCCTGTCGGGCTGTATCACCGCCTGGTACGGCAACTGCTCCGCCCACAACCGTAAGGCTCTCCAGAGGGTAGTGAGGTCTGCACAACGCATCACCGGGGACAAACTACCTGCCCTCCAGGACACCTACACCACCCGATGTCACAGGAAAGCCATAAAGATCATCAAGGACAACAACCACCCGAGCCACTGCCTGTTCACCCCGCTATCATCCAGAAGGCGAGGTCAGTACAGGTGCATCAAAGCTGGGACCGAGAGACTGAAAAACAGCTTCTATCTCAAGGCCATCAGACTGTTAAACAGCCACCACTAACATTTAGTGGCCGCTGCCAACATACTGACTCAACTCTAGCCACTTTAATAATGGGAATTGATGGAAATTTATGTAAAAATGTATCACTAGCCACTTTAAACAATGCCACTTAATATAATGTTTACATACCCTACATTACTCATCTCATATGTATATGTATATACTGTACTCTATATCATCTACTGCATCTTGACATCTTTATGTAATACATGTATCACTAGCCACTTTAAACTATGCCACTTTATGTTTATATACCCTACATTACTCATCTCATATGTATATACTGTACTCTATACCATCTGCTGCATCTTGCCTATGCCGTTCTGTACCATCACTCATTCATATATCTTTATGTACATATTCTTTATCCCTTTACACTTGTGTGTATAAGGTAGTAGTTGTGGAATTGTTAGGTTAGATTACTCGTTGGTTATTACTGCATTGTCGGAACTAGAAGCACAAGCATTTCGCTACACTCGCATTAACATCTGCTAACCATGTGTATGTGACAAATAAAATTTGATTTGATGAGACACAGGCAGGTTACTATAGGCTACCATTGACATCTGAGGGGTGAAGAGGGGTGAGCAGGAAAGCCTTCTCAAAGGAAGCAGACTGGAAACCATGGCCTAAGGACATGCATTCAGAAATCAGAGGCTTCAATGGAACACACACACACACACCTATGGCAACTGACAGTAGACCATTTACAATGGACAAAATACTGATGTGTTTGGCATGACAGTAGATCAACGTCAAGGAGTGCAACCTTTGGCTGTCTTTAGTCAAAGTGGAATAGTGGATATGACTAATTAAATGAAAGGAATGAGAAACATACGAGCGATGGAAACCAGCCATCTTTTACAGACTACATGACAGTTCCATTCCCACTCTAACAATGACACCTCCGCCTCTCCCAGGGGGAAAACGGTTAACTGCTACAGTAGACTTTATTGGTGCGCTATCGTATCCTGCGTCATTTTGAAACGCTCTCTATTACCACTTAGAATTTTTCCCCTGAGAAAACAAAAATGTCTACCTCTTTATAAGAGCTCCAGGTAGGCTAGCTGGATGCGTCTGTCTCACACACACACACGTGCACATGCTCTCTCGCACACAAACACAGTGTGTAGGTTGTATTTCCTTCAGTTCCTCTTTCTGTAAGGATAAGGGGAATGAAAATGCTTGGTTTAAACGAGCAAACCAGCACATGGGGAGATTGGGGCCTACAGGTCACCCTCTGTGGATATTACCTCCCGATCCTCCATGTATTTATCTAATATGTAATCACTGTCTACAGCATCCCCAGATTGATGATATTCATCCTATTCCCACGCCTTACATGTACTAAATGGATTTACATTTATAGATTTGTTTAAGGTTAAAAGGTTAATTCTGAGTGGGGGGGTGAATGGAATTCTCAAATCTTGGTAGACCTGAATTGGCTGTCGGTTGCTTTGCTCAGTGGGGAACCTTAAGAGGGGCAGGAGACAGGAGAAGAAGTAACAAGATAAGCCACAGCAGGAGGAGGCATATGTCGATGTGCCCTTGAGTAAGGCACTTAACCCTAATTTGCGCCGTACTACTATGGCTGACCCTGTAAAACAACATTTCTGGTGTACACATGTAATGGATGTGAAATGGCTAGCTAGTTAGCGGGTACGCGCTAATAGCGTTTCAATCAGTTACGTCACTTGCTCTGAAACCTAGAAGTAGTGTTGCCCCTTGCTCTGCAAGGGCCGCGGCTTTTGTGGAGCGATGGGTAACGACGCTTCGTGGGTGTCAGTTGTTGATGTGTGCAGAGGGTCCCTGGTTCGCGCCCGTGTCGGGGCGAGGGGACGCCGTAAAGTGATACTGTTACATTGATGCTGTTGACCCGGATCACTGGTTGCTGCGGAAAAGGAGGAGGTTGAAAGGGGGGTGAGTGTAACGGATGTGAAATGGCTAGCTAGTTAGCGGGTACGCGCTAATAGTGTTTCAATCAGTTACGTCACTTGCTCTGAAACCTAGAAGTAGTGTTGCCCCTTGCTCTGCAAGGGCCGCGGAATTTGTGGAGCGATGGGTAACGACGCTTCGTGGGTGTCAGTTGTTGATGTGTGCAGAGGGTCCCTGGTTCGTGCCCGTGTCGGGGCGAGGGGACGCCGTAAAGTGATACTGTTACACACACACACACAGTTGAAGTCGGAAGTTTACATACACTTAGGTTGGAGTCGTTAAAACTCGTTTTTCAACCACTCCACAAATTTCTTGTTAACAAACTACGGTGTTGGCAAGTCGGTTGGACATCTACTTTGTGCATGACACAAGTAATTTTTCCAACAATTGTTTACAAACAGATTATTTCACTTATAATTCACAGTATCACAATTCCAGTGGGTCAGAAGTTTACATACACTAAGTTGACTGTGCCTTTAAACAGCTTGGAAAATTCCAGAAAATTATGTAATGGCTTTAGAAGCGTCTGATAGGCTAATTGACATCATTTGAGTCAATTGGAGGTGTACCTGTGGATGTATTTCAAGGCCTACCTTCAAACGCAGTGCCTCTTTGCTTGACATCATGGGAAAATCAAAAGAAATCAGCCAAAACCTCAGAAAATAAATTGTAGACCTCCACAAGTCTGATTCATCCTTGGGAGCAATTTCCAAACACCTGAAGGTACCACGTTCATCTGTACAAACAATAGTACGCAAGTATAAACACCATGGGACCACGCAGCCGTCATACCGCTCAGGAAGGAGACGCGTTCTGTCTCCTAGAGATGAACGTACTTTGGTGCGAAAAGTGCAAATCAATCCCAGAACAACAGCAAATGACCTTGTGAAGATGCTGGAGGAAACCCGTACAAAAGTATCTATATCCATAGTAAAATGAGTCCTATATCGACATAACCTGAAAGGCCGCTCAGCAAGGAAGAAGCCACTGCTCGAAAACCGCCATAAAAAAAGCCAGACTACGGTTTGCAACTGCACATGGGAACAAAGATCGTACTTTTTGGAGAAATGTCCTCTGGCCTGATGAAACAAAAATAGAACTGTTTGGCCATAATGACCATTGTTATGTTTGGAGGAAAATGGGGGAGGCTTTCAAGCCGAAGAACACCATCCCAACCATGAAGCACGGGGGTGGCAGCATCATGTTGTGGGGGTGCTTTGCTGCAGGAGGGACTGGTGCACTTCACAAACTAGATGGCATCATGAGGATGGAAAATTATATGGATATATTGCAGCAACATCTCAAGACATCAGTCAGGAAGTTAAAGCTTGGTCGCAAATGGGTCTTCCAAATGGACAATGACCCCAAGCATACTTCCAAAGTTGTGGCAAAATGGCTTAAAAACAACAAAGTCAAGGTAATGGAGTGGCCATCACAAAGCCCCGACCTCAATCCCATAGAAAATTTGTGGGCAGAACTGAAAAAGTGTGTGCGAGCAAGGAGGCCTACAAACCTGACTCAGTTACACCAGCTCTGTGAGGAGGAATGGGCCAAAATTCACCCAACTTGTTGTGGGAAGCTTGTGGAAGGCTACCCAAAACATTTGACCCAAGTTAAACAATTTAAAAGGCAATGCTACCAAATACTAATTGAGTGTATGTAAACTTCTATAAAGTGGTGATCCTAACTGACCTAAGACATGGGATTTTTCCTAGGATTAAATGTCAGGAATTATGAAAAACTGAGTTTATAGTAATTTGGCTAAGGTGTATGTAAACATCTGACTTCAACTGTGTATATATATATATATATATAGTACCAGTCAAAAGTTTGGGTTTTTCTTTATGTTTACAATGTAGAATAATAGTGAAGACATCAAAACTATGAAATAACACATGGAGTCATGTAGTAACTTTCAGACACCTTGACCGAAGGCACTGTAGATACATAGGTGGAAAAGAGGGTCTGGTGTGGTGATGCTGCAGGCTGACTAGATTGGGGGAGGGGAGAGTCTTTACCTCCCCCTCTCCCTCCCTTCCTGTGCTCTCATCCCTTGGCCTTGGCCAGATCCTCATCTGTGCTCATAAAATTCTGATAATGTAGTCAGGGCCAACATAATGGTCCGTCAGAATGGTCCTACTGGCAGCCATTCACTGTGATAATGAAACACTGGTGACATAATATAACCAGAAATATTACCAACGGTTGCTGACTGGGGGGGATAATAGAACCATGTGCTGTTCATACGCTGTGAAAAAGTTGTAAAATTAATACGGCTACAGGTGTGTGTGTGTGTGTATGCATGCTTTCTTACAATCCCACAAGGGGGGGCATGGATTATCAAATCAGCTCCTGCAGTGGACTGCCCTATGCTGTAGCTCCTACAGCATCTCTCTATCTCCTTCCAGAGGCCAAATGTCAGTGAAGTTAAGTGGGAATAAACTAAATATTTCACTCTACAATGTTTACAGGACAGCTGGCACTTTCTTCAATCCCACCTCCTGCCAAAGAGCTCCCGTTCTTTCTTTCTTCAATCCCACCTCCTGCCAAACAGCTCCCTTTCTTTCTTTCTTCAATCCCACCTCCTGCCAAAGAGCTCCCGTTCTTTCTTTCTTCAATCCCACCTCCTGCCAAACAGCTCCCTTTCTTTCTTTCTTCAATCCCACCTCCTGCCAAAGAGCTCTCGTTCTTTCTTTCTTCAATCCCACCTCCTGCCAAAGAGCTCCCGTTCTTTCTTTCTTCAATCCCACCTCCTGCCAAAGAGCTCCCGTTCTTTCTTTCTTCAATCCCACCTCCTGCCAAAGAGCTCCCGTTCTTTCTTTCTTCAATCCCACCTCCTGCCAAAGAGCTCCCGTTCTTTCTTTCTTCAATCCCACCTCCTGCCAAACAGCTCCCTTTCTTTCTTTCTTCAATCCCACCTCCTGCCAAACAGCTCCCTTTCTTTCTTTCTTCAATCCCACCTCCTGCCAAAGAGCTCTCGTTCTTTCTTTCTTCAATCCCACCTCCTGCCAAAGAGCTCCCGTTCTTTCTTTCTTCAATCCCACCTCCTGCCAAAGAGCTCCCGTTCTTTCTTTCTTCAATCCCACCTCCTGCCAAAGAGCTCCCGTTCTTTCTTTCTTCAATCCCACCTCCTGCCAAAGAGCTCCCGTTCTTTCTTTCTTCAATCCCACCTCCTGCCAAAGAGCTCCCGTTCTTTCTTTCTCCACACGGCTTTGAGATGTAAAACAGAGAGAAGTTTCTCTCTCAAAGCAGCAGCTGATTCTGTTGGCCCTGATGTAGCCCCTGGGATATCAATTAACATTCATCCAGGCTAGCGGCTTAGCAATCAAGTAGAGAGAGAGAGAGAGCTGGGCTGAGAGTGCATTGTGTTTACAAATGGAGTACACACACAAGCTGCACTTTAACCCCCTACACACATAGGTACGCACGAACACACACGCACTCCCTCAATGTATAAGTCTAATTATCTAGTGATGGTCAGGGCCCTGGTAGGGGAGCTAGGGGAGGGTGTTGGTTGGCAGACCCCTACAGACACAGACACAGACATTGCCTGGGACCAACGATTTGATTGTTTGGAGGAGGAGCAGATGGCAGGCTGGGCTAGGCTGTAGTCGGACCGTGGGGCCGTCCTTCATGTGTTAGCGCTGGTAGCTTGTTAGCGCTGGCTGCTAAGCCCAAGGGTGAGGCATTTGATGGGCTTTTTGAGACGTGTCTCTGGGGCTTTGGGTTCTGATACGCTAGCGGCTACGCTAACCGTACAAGGCTCTCATTTGAAGGATTTATGATGTTCTTACACAGCCAAAACAGTGTGATAGCGTTAAAGACTTAGAATCCAATGTTTTGGATTAAATACTGAATTTAATTATTTGAGGGGAAACTAACACTTGAGAAAAGAGAACCCCTTCTCTCTGATAACAAAAGCATCCGCTTTACTATAATACAGAGCTTAGATAAAAAGGACACACTGAAATGGCTCTTCAAGGCCATGCCTCTCACCCTTCACAGGACACATCAGACGTAATAGTGAGTGACATAATGTTACAGCCATGGGGGGGACAAACAACAATACCTCATCACTGCCACACAGACAGACACACACAGACAACCCCCTCCAGAGTCTGCTTTAGAGGGAATCACAGGAGACACGCCCGTCCAGAGACGGGAGCATCTCAGAGCGTGGAAAGCATCTTAGCTGGAGAGAGGCGCTGTCAGAGAGAGGGCAAGTCCTGTCAGATTATCCAGACAAGTCTAATGTAGAGTTCACTTGGCAGACAGGCAGATTGGACAAGGAGAAGTGGAAAAGCAAAAGCCCATAGATCATGTAGTTAACCATTTAACTGCTAAAGATTTAACATAATCAGAAGTTCTAGGTATAAGCATTGCTTATTTACTCAGACACAACAGTTTGATGAATCTACAAAGGCATGAACTTAAAAATATGACCAGAAAACCAGAGTAATATTTGTAGTTATATCCAGGCTAGCGGCTTAGCAATCAAGTAGAGAGAGAGAGAGAGAGAGCTGGGCTGAGAGTGCATTGTGTTATTTGTAGTTATATTTGTAGTTTCAGAAATCGAAATCAAATGAAATTCCATTGACTGAATGGCGGTCATTGAAGTGGACGGCGTCCATTATAGTCCAACTCTGTTCTTTAAGGGTAAGGATTCAGGCTTCTGCAGTTATTATTTTATTTCACCTTTATTTAACCAGGTAGGCTAGTTGAGAACAAGTTCTCATTTACAACTGCGATCTGGCCAAGATAAAGCAAAGCAGTGCGACAAAAACAACAACACAGAGTTACACATGGAATAAACAAACATACAGTCAATAACACAATAGAAAAAAGTCTATATACAGTATGTACAGAAACAATTACAATTTAGCAGTTAAATCTGTAAATTGACACTATTTGAATTTTGATAGCCTTTAGAAGCCAAACAGAGTTACTATTATGGTCCTAAAACACAGTAGATAAAAACATCCACTCATGTGTACTACATACATCCAAGTAAGACCCCACAGAACACTACCAGACAACGCTACCAGAGAACACACTACCAGAGAACACACTACCAGAGAACACACTACCAGAGAACACACTACAAGAAAACACACTACCAGAGAACACACTACCAGAGAACACACTACCAGAGAACACACTACCAGAGAACACACTACCAGAGAACACACTACCAGAGAACACACTACCAGAGAACACACTACCAGAGAACACTACCAGAAAACACTACCAGAGAACACTACCACAGAAGCTGAATACAGTACATACCAGTACAGAGATATTGTATATTGTATTACATGTAGAGGATTTGACAAGACTACAGTTACAGTAGACAGCAGGCCCCAGTATGGTCTGAGAGAGAAAAGGCCATTGGCCGGTTTCCTATCTGTTCCAATGGGGTTTCCTATCTGTTCCCTTATCCCATACCCTCATCCCATGCCAGAGAGGGGCTGGTGCCTGGTGGTTTCATGAGCAGGTGGCAGGGACTGATATAGCTAAACTCTTGATCTCCGCCTGGTCAGAGACAACAACTGTTGGGGGGAAATTCTCAGCCGAGCATTGCAAGTATGACACTTCATATAACATAAATGTGCAATCAGTCAAATGTCGATGTCTGAGTATTTATATGACTCACTTATGGTAAGTATTTGTAAACACAAGGTTATACGGACAAGTATTGGATCATGCTGGGATGGATGTCCTTCAAAAATGCTTAAGGCTAGGGTGCAGTATTTTCACGTCCAGATGAAAAGTGTGCCCAAAGTAAACTGCCTGCTACTCAGGCCCAGAAGCTATGATATGCATGGATCTGCCTCATTGAATCAAAAGGACACAGTTACTCAGCTATAGGGCCATGAATACCTCTCCATTAACCTCCAGGGATAATCTGCTTTTAAACTGTCCCCATCGATCCTCCTCAGTGACAGAAAACTGTTGTATTGGAGTTCCCATTCGATGGAGTTGTTTAGGATGTGGTGTCCTGGTATATGCCATTACATGCAACAGAGAATCCCCAACTAGCCCTCTATCAGGATATAAATCAACCAATGGAGTGGATCATTACGGAAGCATGTGACAGGAAGAAGAGCAATCCGTCTCAGGAGTTGAACATACAGTAGCTGGTCTGAGTAATGGAGAATGACCTTATTAACAACCCATGCTCAGTGCGTTACCAACTCAAACTCATCAAAACAGCTCAGAGAGAGTGGAACAATATGGGCCTTATCAATTTATAATGAACAACAAGAAATTACAGCATCTTACGTCTGAAATATTGATCTGCTAAAACTCTAAATGAGGAGTGCTTCCTATCTCTCAACGATGGTAGGAGTTACTGTAGGCTCCATTCATTATGCTATACACATTGGTGAGATGGCTGTAGTGCCATTGACTGCCAGGTATTTTTAAATGGTGTTTAAGCACATGAGCCATCCCTCAGAGCGCCACAGGCCTGGGCTGCTGTTAGGGTTGTGTACTGTCCTTTGAGCTAGCCTGGGTCCCATATTGTATGTGCAGTAGCCAACTCTTCTATCGTCGTCATGGTTATAGACAGGTTGGTTGTTTAGCAACAAAACCGACGCATGCGCAACTATGGGGAAAAACAGATGGGGTTGGCTTAGATTGTTGACAACATGTAAACTATATTTCGTCTTCAATGTTTACTGAAAACATACATACATTTGCACAATGGGCACGTGTTGTCTCTCAAATACATTGTAGCTAGTGAATTTTAGCCATATTAGCATACACATGACATCAGTCAAAACAAGACATGGTATCAAGAACCAGATAAAATTAGCGTACGATTCCCCACATGGCAGCTTCTTGTTACTGTTGCTAACTATCTGGACATCCAGAATCACAACACACGGACTTCTGCCCCATTGAAGCGTGTGCATTGTTTGTGACGTTGTCAGCTAACCCGTCTAGAAGTATATGCAGTAACCCATAGTTTCAAATGGAGCGCTGCCATAACAAATTGCAAGCAGCATAATAAGAAAATGCTATAGAACTGACTGTAATCTAACTGAAAGCTACAGACAAAAACACACTTAACATTCTCTGTGAGCGAGAACAACTGTATTGTTGGAGCCAACCCGTTTCATTCATGCATTAGCATAATCGTGTCATTTGCATATGCCTGGCAGCTCATGGACAATTTTTTTGCATAGCGTTAGAATATTTTAAAAAAACAGGGAGATTGGAAAGAGGAGGTTTCCCTGTGAAATCCCAGAGAGAGTCAGCCTGCATTCCAGACAGCCCTGCAGCGCTCCTTTGGATTTACCACCGGCTTCTTCAGGCAAATCCCTTGTGACATCATCAGTGCGCGTCGCAGTCAAACCGCCCGCCACATTGCATTCCAAACAGCCCTGGCGAGTCGCCTGCCTGAAGCTGTCCCCAAAGACAGAGTAGGAAAGGCACTCCCTCTTTCTCGCACACCCCGTCTCTCTGCTTCATCTCTACACAAAACAGGATTCCTCCTCTCTTCCTGTCTAGTGCCGACAACACTGAATGTTAACAGATGAATGGAGGAAACGTCCCAGTCAACTTGCAGCTGTGTTGCATCATCATTTATGATGAAGTCTCAGCCCACAGCACAGTCAAATCTGTTTAAGCGATCCATGAAGGGATAAAGACAGACAGTCAGTAGTCTTTCTGTTACAGACATGGGACTGAATTAGTAACGGGGTGGATATCTAAATGGGGCATTCCCAAGGATCCATCATGCTGTAGCCTATGCTTGGCCATTTTTGAAAGAGCAGCGATGTTGAGTACCAGAGGGAGTAAGCGAGACCATCGATTCAGAGGTAATGGCTGATCTTTTCAGTCATCGCTTGTTTCTCCTCTCGTTCTGTCTCTCTGTCGTTCTGTCTGTCGTTCCATCCCTTTACTATCTGTGGATGGCCGAGTAATAAGCGGCCAGAGTTGGACTGAAGGGGTGAATCACTGATCATGTACATGCTCTCTCTGGGCTGAAAATCAAGCTTGGTCAGCCATTTCTGGTCCAATACTGCCGTGTATTTCAGTTTGTGCTGCAAGACTGGTTCATTGCCACAAAACAAAAGCAAACAGGTGCAGATACTGCAAGTGTCTACTGTACACATTAACTGTCTTCTCTGCCAGAGAGAGAGAAAAATGATCCAGACTCTGCCTCTCCTCCTGATACAGAGCCTCCTCTGAGTGTTGGGCTGGCCGGCCTGACTGTCTGAGAGGATAAGGATAATTATTTTCATGAGTCACTTCTCTGGCCCGTCCGTGAAGATTCCCGCCGGCTCCGGGAATCTGTCAGGAAAGAAGGGTCAACTGTGTTCTCTGCCAGGACAATATTCAGAGTTCAGATAGAAGGAATGGGATTTTGGGGGACACTGCTTCTCTTTTCATTAACCTCGTCTAGCACTGAAATCTTCACTGCAGCATTAGATGTCTCAATGTCTTCTATACTTCTAAGCGAACGGTCCTTTACAAAAACTGACTCCATTGACAGGCATCATGATCCTGCTGTTATCAAAGAACCACTTGCCTAACACCTCTCAGCAGTGTCATAACCATTGCTTGTGAAATAAGAGGTCCAACTGTTAAAGCTCTGTAAAAAAACACAAACAACAGACTGCATTTCAATCCAGATTTATCAGAAAATCCACTTATCTTTAACAACTGTGGAACCTGACTTCTAGGAAATGTTCTAAATCCACTCCCCCTTAATCCATTATGATGGAATCTTCTTCCTCAGATGAGGCTAGCATCATTTATATCAATCTAAAACTAAAGCCCATGATGGGAAATTAAATGCATCGTGTGTTCTTCATCACTAGCACATTAGGTTTACGTCCCAAATGGCACCCTATTCCCTATGTTGTGCACTACTTTTGACCAGGGTCCATAAGGTTCTGATCAAAAGTAGGGTGCTAAATATGGAACAGGGTGCCATTTGGGACACAGAGTAGATGTCTAGATGGAAATACTAAATAGGACCATACAGTGCTGTGAAAAAGTATTTGCCTCCTTTCTCATTTCCTCTACTTTTGCATATTGTTGATACTGAATTTTATCAGATCTTCAACCAAAACCTAAAATTAGATAAAGGGAACCTGAGTGAACAAATAATACAACAATTACATACTTACTTCATTTATTTCATAAACAAAGTTATGCAACACCCAATGCCCCTGTGTGAAAAAGTAATTTCCCCCTTAATAACCGGCTGTGCCACCTTTAGCTGCAATGACTCCAACCAAATGCTTCCTAAAAGTTGATCAGTCTCATGTCGCGTGGAGGAATTTTGGCCCACTCTTCCATGCAGAACTGCTTTAACACCAATCTAAACTAAGCTGGGGGGAAATGCAAAGCAAAAGTTCTTGATAACTAACACACCGCGTAATCCTGGGCTGCTCGTTTCAAGTCCTGCCACAACATCTCAATTGGGATTAGGTCTGGCCATTCCAAAACGTAATATTTGTTGCTTTTTTGCCATTTTCATGTAGACTTAATTGTGTGTTTTGGATCATTGTCTTGCTGCATGACCCATCTGTGCTTCAGCTCACAGACGGATGGTTTGACATTCTCCTGTAGAATTCTTTGACACAGAGCAGAATTCATGGTTCCTTCTATTAAGGCAAGTCGTCCAGGTCCTGAGGCAGCAAGCATCCCCAAACCATCACACTACCACCACCATGCTTGACCGTTGGTATAAGGTTCTTACTGTGCAATGCAATGTTTGGTTTTCACCAGGCATAATGGGACCCATGTCGTCCAAAAAGTTATACTTTGGACTCATCTGTCTATAGAACATTCTTCCAAGAGTCTTGATGATCATCCAGGTGCTTCCAGGTGCTTTTTGGAAAACTTGAGTCAACGTTTTGGTCGAGATGGGTCCCATTATGTCTGGCCAAAACCAAACACTGTATTCCAAACAAAGCATGACGTTTGTTGATTAGGTCGACTCATGTAGATACTTGTAGTGCACCATGGGGTTTGTGTTGATTAGCAATATTATAATGGTCGAGTGCTGATACAGCTGAAACTCATAAATCATGAAGCATCTATGCTATAGATAAGACCTTTGGCCAGAGAACTCAATATGGATATCCCATCTGGTACTGATTCCCATCTCCAGAGCAGCGTTGGGTTTAACCCAACATACTCTAATATAGAGTCCCTAAAGTATCGTTATTCATTACTTGCAACAGCAAGGTTTGAGGGTTTGATGCCTGCATGGGAAACATATGTTGAACACAACTGTCTGTAAGCCATTTAGGAGGAGAAATAAAATGGCAAAATAACCATATCATATACCTCAGGATTGGAGTTGAGACCCTTGTGCTACAGGAAGTAACCATGTTGTTGCATTTACAGAATGACTACCATCTTACCTGTTTTCCCTCCAGTGTGTAGAGCCGTTTGACCGCCCCGGAGTCCAGCTTGATGGCGTCCGTGATGTCGGTCAGCACCTGTTCGAAGGAGTGGGCCGTCTTCTTATTCAGCAGGATCCTCACAGCCTTCCTGGGCTTGACCCCGCTGCGGATGACCGTCACCAGCTTGGGCTTGATGAAGTCTCTGGTGCCCAGGCTGGCGTCGCTACGCTGCAGCTCGCCCTTTACCAGGGTGCTGAGGGAGGACAGGGAGCGGGACTGGCCGGCCTTGATGCCCACTGACCAGTTAGGGTTAACGTTCTTGGTGTAGTCCACTCGGCGGTAGGGCTCGTTGGAGGCACACACGTAGCTCTCACCTAAAGGGAGGAAGAGGGGAGAACTAGTTAGAATTTAAGCTTCTTAAAAAATATATATATTTCATAAAAATCATTGAATCAACTGTTTATAAAAACTGATATTAAATCCATCAACTGCTTATCAAATGTAGGGCAATTTAGTTATTGAAGCTACAGTAATCAACTCCATCGCATTTTCCAGCTCTGAATGTTACTTTACAACTGTCAATGGATAACCATTAATTTCAAATGACTAAAGGAGTGTTAATTAGCCACATGACGTGGAAAGTAACTCTAGTCGGCTTGACTGTGGATGACAAGGAGTTAAGGTTCCCCAGTGGAAACAAAAGCCACATTGAGACGGAGGCCAGCCAGTCAGTGTAACTCAGCCTTCTCTGTGAGCTCTCTCGGCCTGCCACATTGGACACTCTCCAAAGCTAAGTATTTTCCTTTTCCTTGCCCTCATTCCATTGTAACAGTTAGCAAATGTGTTTGTGAGAGTGTTTCCCCTCAAGCCAAGGCCAGATGAATTTGACGACTCAAAAGGCTGATAAATGGAACCACAATAAGGGAAAGAGGAGGATGTGAGGGTGGGTGATTGTGTTTGAAGGCGGTTTGTTGGAGGACAACACATGCAGGATTTTTACTGTAGCAGCATGTAATATGCTACGCATGCAACTAAGTGAACCCATATTGCTGCCTTTGATGTCCTTGCTCTGTCACGACATAGCGCTATACTTGCGTATCTGGCCTTTTACCAGTTTAAGCTCAAGGCACCGATTGTCACGTTCCTGACCTGTTTTCTGTTGTTTTGTATGTGTTTGATGGTCAGGGCGTGAGTTTTGGGTGGGCAGTCTATGTTTTCTGTTTCTATGTTGGTTTTGGGTTGCCTGGTATGGCTCTCAATTAGAGGCAGGTGTTTGACGTTTCCTCTGATTGAGAGTCATATTAAGGTAGGTTGTTCTCACTGTTTGTTTGTGGGTGATTGTCTCCTGTGTCAGTGTCTGTATGTTACGCCACACGGGACTGTTCCGGTTTTTGTTTGTTCGTTCGTTTTATGTAGTCTGTTTCCTGGTTCATGCGTTCTTCACGTTGTATGTAAGTTCGTGTCCAGGTCTGTCTACATTCGTTTATTTGTTTTGTAATTATTCAAGTGTTCGTCGTGTTCTTCAGTTTTGTTTATTAAATCATTATGTATTCACAACCCGCTGCAGTTTGGTCGAATCACTACTCCTCCTCTTCGTATGAAGAGGAGGAGGAAGCCCGTTACAGAATCACCCACCAAACCCGGATCAAGCAGCGGGTTAACGGACAGCGCACAAAGCAGGATTTCTGGTCTTGGGAGGAGATCATGGAAGGAAAAGGACCATGGGCTAAAGTTGAAGTTAATCGCCGCCCATGGGAACAGCTGGAGGCAGCTCGGAGAGCGGAGGAAACCGGAGAGAGGAACCGGCGTTATGAGGGGACGCGTCTAGCACGGAAGCCCGAAAAGCCCGTGAGTACTACCCAAAAATTTATTGGGGGGGGGGCTAAGAGGTAGTGGGCCGAGGGCAGGTAGGAGACCTGCGCCCACTTCCCAGGCTAACCGTGGAGAGCGGGAGTACGGGCAGACACCGTGTTACGCAGTAGAGCGCACGGTGTCTCCTGTACGTGTTCATAGCCCGGTGCGGGTTATTCCACCTCCCCGCACTGGTAGGGCTAGGGTGAGCATTGAGCCAAGTGCCATGAAGCCGGCTCAACATATCTGGCCTCCAGTACGTCTCCTCGGGCCGGTGTACATGGCACCAGCCTTACGCATGGTGTCCCCGGTTCGCCAACACAGCCCAGTGCGGGTTATTCCACCTCCCCGCACTGGACGGGCTACGGGGAGCATGCAACCAGGTAAGGTTGGGCAGGCTCAGTGCTCAAGGGAGCCAGTACGCCTACACGGTCCGGTATATCCGGCGCCACCTTCCCGCCCCAGCTCAGTACCACCAGTGCCTACACCACGCACCAGGCTTCCAGTGCGTCTCCAGAGCCCTGTTCCTCCTCCACGCACTCTCCCTATGGTGCGTGTCTCCAGCCCAGTGCCTCCAGTTCCGGCACCACGCACTAAGCCACCTGTGCGTCTCCAGAGCCCTGTACGCACTGTTCCTTCTCCCCGCACTCGCCCTGAGGTGCGTGCCCTCAGCCCGGTACCTCCAGTTCCGGTACCACGCACCAGGCCTATAGTGCGCTTCGAGAGGTCAGTGTGCCCTGTCCCTGCTCCCCGTACTAGCCTTGAAGTGCGTGCCGTCATCCCGGTACCTCCAGTTCCGGCACCACGCACCAGGCCTACTGTGCGCCTCAGCAGGGCAGAGTCGGCCGTCTGCCCAACGCCTTCTGCACTGCCTGTCTGCCCAGCTCCGTCTGAGCCATCTGTCTGCCCAGCTCCGTCTGAGCCATCTGTCTGCCCAGCGCCGTCTGAGCCATCTGTCTGCCCAGCGCCGTCTGAGCCATCCGTCTGCCCAGCGCCGTCTGAGCCATCCGTCTGCCCAGCGCCTTCTGAGCCATCCGTCTGCCCAGCGCCTTCTGAGCCATCCGTCTGCCCAGCGCCTTCTGAGCCATCCGTCTGCCCAGCGCCTTCTGAGCCATCCGTCTGCCCAGCGCCTTCTGAGCCGTCCGTCTGCCACGAGCCATTAGAGCCGTCCGTCTGTCCCGAGCCATTAGAGCCGTCCGTCAGTCAGGAGCCGCTAGAGCCGTCCGTCAGTCAGGAGCTGCCAGAGCCGCCAGCCAGTCAGGAGCTGCCAGAGCCGCCAGCCAGTCAGGAGCTGCCAGAGCCGCCAGACAGTCAGGAGCTGCCAGAGCCGCCAGCCAGTCAGGAGCTGCCAGAGCCGCCAGCCAGTCAGGAGCTGCCAGAGCCGCCAGCCAGTCAGGAGCTGCCAGAGCCGCCAGCCAGTCAGGAGCTGCCAGAGCCGCCAGCCAGTCAGGAACTGCCAGAGCCGCCAGCCAGTCAGGAGCTGCCAGAGCCGCCAGCCAGTCAGGAGCTGCATGAGCTGCCTTACAGTCATGAGCTGCCCTACAGTCATGAGCTGCCCTACAGTCATGAGCTGCCCTACAGTCATGAGCTGCCCTACAGTCATGAGCTGCCCTACAGTCATGAGCTGCCCTCCAGTCATGAGCTGCCCTCCAGTCCGGAGCTGCCCTCCAGTCCGGAGCTGCCCCCCAGTCCGGAGCTGCCCCCCAGTCCGGAGCTGCCAGTAGTACAGAGTTGTCCCTCTGTCCGGAGCTACCTCTCTGTCCGGAGCTACCTCTCTGTCCTGAGCTACCTCTATGTCCTGAGCTACCTCTATGTCCTGAGCTACCTCTCTGTCCTGAGCTACCTCTCTGTCCTGAGCTGTCTCCTCTATGTAGGGGGGGCCTTAGTGAAGGTTCCTGGACCATGGTCGGGGGCGAGGGTCGCCACTCAAAGGACGCTAAGGAGGGGAACAAAGACAGTGGTGGAGTGGTGTCCTCGTCCACCGCCGGAGCCGCCACCGCGGACAGATGCCCACCCAGACCCTCCCCTTGAGTTGTAGGGGTGCGCCCAGAGTTCGCACCTTGAGGGGGGGGTTCTGTCACGTTCCTGACCTGTTTTCTGTTGTTTTGTATGTGTTTGATGGTCAGGGCGTGAGTTTTGGGTGGGCAGTCTATGTTTTCTGTTTCTATGTTGGTTTTGGGTTGCCTGGTATGGCTCTCAATTAGAGGCAGGTGTTTGACGTTTCCTCTGATTGAGAGTCATATTAAGGTAGGTTGTTCTCACTGTTTGTTTGTGGGTGATTGTCTCCTGTGTCAGTGTCTGTATGTTACGCCACACGGGACTGTTCCGGTTTTTGTTTGTTCGTTCGTTTTATGTAGTCTGTTTCCTGGTTCATGCGTTCTTCACGTTGTATGTAAGTTCGTGTCCAGGTCTGTCTACATTCGTTTATTTGTTTTGTAATTATTCAAGTGTTCGTCGTGTTCTTCAGTTTTGTTTATTAAATCATTATGTATTCACAACCCGCTGCAGTTTGGTCGAATCACTACTCCTCCTCTTCGTATGAAGAGGAGGAGGAAGCCCGTTACAGAATCACCCACCAAACCCGGATCAAGCAGCGGGTTAACGGACAGCGCACAAAGCAGGATTTCTGGTCTTGGGAGGAGATCATGGAAGGAAAAGGACCATGGGCTAAAGTTGAAGTTAATCGCCGCCCATGGGAACAGCTGGAGGCAGCTCGGAGAGCGGAGGAAACCGGAGAGAGGAACCGGCGTTATGAGGGGACGCGTCTAGCACGGAAGCCCGAAAAGCCCGTGAGTACTACCCAAAAATTTATTGGGGGGGGGGCTAAGAGGTAGTGGGCCGAGGGCAGGTAGGAGACCTGCGCCCACTTCCCAGGCTAACCGTGGAGAGCGGGAGTACGGGCAGACACCGTGTTACGCAGTAGAGCGCACGGTGTCTCCTGTACGTGTTCATAGCCCGGTGCGGGTTATTCCACCTCCCCGCACTGGTAGGGCTAGGGTGAGCATTGAGCCAAGTGCCATGAAGCCGGCTCAACATATCTGGCCTCCAGTACGTCTCCTCGGGCCGGTGTACATGGCACCAGCCTTACGCATGGTGTCCCCGGTTCGCCAACACAGCCCAGTGCGGGTTATTCCACCTCCCCGCACTGGACGGGCTACGGGGAGCATGCAACCAGGTAAGGTTGGGCAGGCTCAGTGCTCAAGGGAGCCAGTACGCCTACACGGTCCGGTATATCCGGCGCCACCTTCCCGCCCCAGCTCAGTACCACCAGTGCCTACACCACGCACCAGGCTTCCAGTGCGTCTCCAGAGCCCTGTTCCTCCTCCACGCACTCTCCCTATGGTGCGTGTCTCCAGCCCAGTGCCTCCAGTTCCGGCACCACGCACTAAGCCACCTGTGCGTCTCCAGAGCCCTGTACGCACTGTTCCTTCTCCCCGCACTCGCCCTGAGGTGCGTGCCCTCAGCCCGGTACCTCCAGTTCCGGTACCACGCACCAGGCCTATAGTGCGCTTCGAGAGGTCAGTGTGCCCTGTCCCTGCTCCCCGTACTAGCCTTGAAGTGCGTGCCGTCATCCCGGTACCTCCAGTTCCGGCACCACGCACCAGGCCTACTGTGCGCCTCAGCAGGGCAGAGTCGGCCGTCTGCCCAACGCCTTCTGCACTGCCTGTCTGCCCAGCTCCGTCTGAGCCATCTGTCTGCCCAGCTCCGTCTGAGCCATCTGTCTGCCCAGCGCCGTCTGAGCCATCTGTCTGCCCAGCGCCGTCTGAGCCATCCGTCTGCCCAGCGCCGTCTGAGCCATCCGTCTGCCCAGCGCCTTCTGAGCCATCCGTCTGCCCAGCGCCTTCTGAGCCATCCGTCTGCCCAGCGCCTTCTGAGCCATCCGTCTGCCCAGCGCCTTCTGAGCCGTCCGTCTGCCCAGCGCCTTCTGAGCCGTCCGTCTGCCACGAGCCATTACAGCCGTCCGTCTGTCCCGAGCCATTAGAGCCGTCCGTCAGTCAGGAGCCGCTAGAGCCGTCCGTCAGTCAGGAGCTGCCAGAGCCGCCAGCCAGTCAGGAGCTGCCAGAGCCGCCAGCCAGTCAGGAGCTGCCAGAGCCGCCAGCCAGTCAGGAGCTGCCAGAGCCGCCAGCCAGTCAGGAGCTGCCAGAGCCGCCAGCCAGTCAGGAGCTGCCAGAGCCGCCAGCCAGTCAGGAGCTGCCAGAGCCGCCAGCCAGTCAGGAGCTGCCAGAGCCGCCAGCCAGTCAGGAGCTGCCAGAGCCGCCAGCCAGTCAGGAGCTGCCAGAGCCGCCAGCCAGTCAGGAACTGCCAGAGCCGCCAGCCAGTCAGGAGCTGCCAGAGCCGCCAGCCAGTCAGGAGCTGCATGAGCTGCCTTACAGTCATGAGCTGCCCTACAGTCATGAGCTGCCCTACAGTCATGAGCTGCCCTACAGTCATGAGCTGCCCTACAGTCATGAGCTGCCCTACAGTCATGAGCTGCCCTACAGTCATGAGCTGCCCTCCAGTCATGAGCTGCCCTCCAGTCATGAGCTGCCCTCCAGTCATGAGCTGCCCTCCAGTCCGGAGCTGCCACCCAGTCCGGAGCTGCAACCCAGTCCGGAGCTGCCAGTAGTACAGAGTTGTCCCTCTGTCCGGAGCTACCTCTCTGTCCGGAGCTACCTCTCTGTCCTGAGCTACCTCTATGTCCTGAGCTACCTCTCTGTCCTGAGCTACCTCTCTGTCCTGAGCTGTCTCCTCTATGTAGGGGGGGCCTTAGTGAAGGTTCCTGGACCATGGTCGGGGGCGAGGGTCGCCACTCAAAGGACGCTAAGGAGGGGAACAAAGACAGTGGTGGAGTGGTGTCCTCGTCCACCGCCGGAGCCGCCACCGCGGACAGATGCCCACCCAGACCCTCCCCTTGAGTTGTAGGGGTGCGCCCAGAGTTCGCACCTTGAGGGGGGGGTTCTGTCACGTTCCTGACCTGTTTTCTGTTGTTTTGTATGTGTTTGATGGTCAGGGCGTGAGTTTTGGGTGGGCAGTCTATGTTTTCTGTTTCTATGTTGGTTTTGGGTTGCCTGGTATGGCTCTCAATTAGAGGCAGGTGTTTGACGTTTCCTCTGATTGAGAGTCATATTAAGGTAGGTTGTTCTCACTGTTTGTTTGTGGGTGATTGTCTCCTGTGTCAGTGTCTGTATGTTACGCCACACGGGACTGTTCCGGTTTTTGTTTGTTCGTTCGTTTTATGTAGTCTGTTTCCTGGTTCATGCGTTCTTCACGTTGTATGTAAGTTCGTGTCCAGGTCTGTCTACATTCGTTTATTTGTTTTGTAATTATTCAAGTGTTCGTCGTGTTCTTCAGTTTTGTTTATTAAATCATTATGTATTCACAACCCGCTGCAGTTTGGTCGAATCACTACTCCTCCTCTTCGTATGAAGAGGAGGAGGAAGCCCGTTACAGAATCACCCACCAAACCCGGATCAAGCAGCGGGTTAACGGACAGCGCACAAAGCAGGATTTCTGGTCTTGGGAGGAGATCATGGAAGGAAAAGGACCATGGGCTAAAGTTGAAGTTAATCGCCGCCCATGGGAACAGCTGGAGGCAGCTCGGAGAGCGGAGGAAACCGGAGAGAGGAACCGGCGTTATGAGGGGACGCGTCTAGCACGGAAGCCCGAAAAGCCCGTGAGTACTACCCAAAAATTTATTGGGGGGGGGGCTAAGAGGTAGTGGGCCGAGGGCAGGTAGGAGACCTGCGCCCACTTCCCAGGCTAACCGTGGAGAGCGGGAGTACGGGCAGACACCGTGTTACGCAGTAGAGCGCACGGTGTCTCCTGTACGTGTTCATAGCCCGGTGCGGGTTATTCCACCTCCCCGCACTGGTAGGGCTAGGGTGAGCATTGAGCCAAGTGCCATGAAGCCGGCTCAACATATCTGGCCTCCAGTACGTCTCCTCGGGCCGGTGTACATGGCACCAGCCTTACGCATGGTGTCCCCGGTTCGCCAACACAGCCCAGTGCGGGTTATTCCACCTCCCCGCACTGGACGGGCTACGGGGAGCATGCAACCAGGTAAGGTTGGGCAGGCTCAGTGCTCAAGGGAGCCAGTACGCCTACACGGTCCGGTATATCCGGCGCCACCTTCCCGCCCCAGCTCAGTACCACCAGTGCCTACACCACGCACCAGGCTTCCAGTGCGTCTCCAGAGCCCTGTTCCTCCTCCACGCACTCTCCCTATGGTGCGTGTCTCCAGCCCAGTGCCTCCAGTTCCGGCACCACGCACTAAGCCACCTGTGCGTCTCCAGAGCCCTGTACGCACTGTTCCTTCTCCCCGCACTCGCCCTGAGGTGCGTGCCCTCAGCCCGGTACCTCCAGTTCCGGTACCACGCACCAGGCCTATAGTGCGCTTCGAGAGGTCAGTGTGCCCTGTCCCTGCTCCCCGTACTAGCCTTGAAGTGCGTGCCGTCATCCCGGTACCTCCAGTTCCGGCACCACGCACCAGGCCTACTGTGCGCCTCAGCAGGGCAGAGTCGGCCGTCTGCCCAACGCCTTCTGCACTGCCTGTCTGCCCAGCTCCGTCTGAGCCATCTGTCTGCCCAGCTCCGTCTGAGCCATCTGTCTGCCCAGCGCCGTCTGAGCCATCTGTCTGCCCAGCGCCGTCTGAGCCATCCGTCTGCCCAGCGCCGTCTGAGCCATCCGTCTGCCCAGCGCCTTCTGAGCCATCCGTCTGCCCAGCGCCTTCTGAGCCATCCGTCTGCCCAGCGCCTTCTGAGCCATCCGTCTGCCCAGCGCCTTCTGAGCCATCCGTCTGCCCAGCGCCTTCTGAGCCGTCCGTCTGCCACGAGCCATTAGAGCCGTCCGTCTGTCCCGAGCCATTAGAGCCGTCCGTCAGTCAGGAGCCGCTAGAGCCGTCCGTCAGTCAGGAGCTGCCAGAGCCGCCAGCCAGTCAGGAGCTGCCAGAGCCGCCAGCCAGTCAGGAGCTGCCAGAGCCGCCAGCCAGTCAGGAGCTGCCAGAGCCGCCAGCCAGTCAGGAGCTGCCAGAGCCGCCAGCCAGTCAGGAGCTGCCAGAGCCGCCAGCCAGTCAGGAGCTGCCAGAGCCGCCAGCCAGTCAGGAACTGCCAGAGCCGCCAGCCAGTCAGGAGCTGCCAGAGCCGCCAGCCAGTCAGGAGCTGCATGAGCTGCCTTACAGTCATGAGCTGCCCTACAGTCATGAGCTGCCCTACAGTCATGAGCTGCCCTACAGTCATGAGCTGCCCTACAGTCATGAGCTGCCCTACAGTCATGAGCTGCCCTCCAGTCATGAGCTGCCCTCCAGTCATGAGCTGCCCTCCAGTCATGAGCTGCCCTCCAGTCCGGAGCTGCCACCCAGTCCGGAGCTGCAACCCAGTCCGGAGCTGCCAGTAGTACAGAGTTGTCCCTCTGTCCGGAGCTACCTCTCTGTCCGGAGCTACCTCTCTGTCCTGAGCTACCTCTCTGTCCTGAGCTACCTCTCTGTCCTGAGCTGTCTCCTCTATGTAGGGGGGGCCTTAGTGAAGGTTCCTGGACCATGGTCGGGGGCGAGGGTCGCCACTCAAAGGACGCTAAGGAGGGGAACAAAGACAGTGGTGGAGTGGTGTCCTCGTCCACCGCCGGAGCCGCCACCGCGGACAGATGCCCACCCAGACCCTCCCCTTGAGTTGTAGGGGTGCGCCCAGAGTTCGCACCTTGAGGGGGGGGTTCTGTCACGTTCCTGACCTGTTTTCTGTTGTTTTGTATGTGTTTGATGGTCAGGGCGTGAGTTTTGGGTGGGCAGTCTATGTTTTCTGTTTCTATGTTGGTTTTGGGTTGCCTGGTATGGCTCTCAATTAGAGGCAGGTGTTTGACGTTTCCTCTGATTGAGAGTCATATTAAGGTAGGTTGTTCTCACTGTTTGTTTGTGGGTGATTGTCTCCTGTGTCAGTGTCTGTATGTTACGCCACACGGGACTGTTCCGGTTTTTGTTTGTTCGTTCGTTTTATGTAGTCTGTTTCCTGGTTCATGCGTTCTTCACGTTGTATGTAAGTTCGTGTCCAGGTCTGTCTACATTCGTTTATTTGTTTTGTAATTATTCAAGTGTTCGTCGTGTTCTTCAGTTTTGTTTATTAAATCATTATGTATTCACAACCCGCTGCAGTTTGGTCGAATCACTACTCCTCCTCTTCGTATGAAGAGGAGGAGGAAGCCCGTTACAGAATCACCCACCAAACCCGGATCAAGCAGCGGGTTAACGGACAGCGCACAAAGCAGGATTTCTGGTCTTGGGAGGAGATCATGGAAGGAAAAGGACCATGGGCTAAAGTTGAAGTTAATCGCCGCCCATGGGAACAGCTGGAGGCAGCTCGGAGAGCGGAGGAAACCGGAGAGAGGAACCGGCGTTATGAGGGGACGCGTCTAGCACGGAAGCCCGAAAAGCCCGTGAGTACTACCCAAAAATTTATTGGGGGGGGGGCTAAGAGGTAGTGGGCCGAGGGCAGGTAGGAGACCTGCGCCCACTTCCCAGGCTAACCGTGGAGAGCGGGAGTACGGGCAGACACCGTGTTACGCAGTAGAGCGCACGGTGTCTCCTGTACGTGTTCATAGCCCGGTGCGGGTTATTCCACCTCCCCGCACTGGTAGGGCTAGGGTGAGCATTGAGCCAAGTGCCATGAAGCCGGCTCAACATATCTGGCCTCCAGTACGTCTCCTCGGGCCGGTGTACATGGCACCAGCCTTACGCATGGTGTCCCCGGTTCGCCAACACAGCCCAGTGCGGGTTATTCCACCTCCCCGCACTGGACGGGCTACGGGGAGCATGCAACCAGGTAAGGTTGGGCAGGCTCAGTGCTCAAGGGAGCCAGTACGCCTACACGGTCCGGTATATCCGGCGCCACCTTCCCGCCCCAGCTCAGTACCACCAGTGCCTACACCACGCACCAGGCTTCCAGTGCGTCTCCAGAGCCCTGTTCCTCCTCCACGCACTCTCCCTATGGTGCGTGTCTCCAGCCCAGTGCCTCCAGTTCCGGCACCACGCACTAAGCCACCTGTGCGTCTCCAGAGCCCTGTACGCACTGTTCCTTCTCCCCGCACTCGCCCTGAGGTGCGTGCCCTCAGCCCGGTACCTCCAGTTCCGGTACCACGCACCAGGCCTATAGTGCGCTTCGAGAGGTCAGTGTGCCCTGTCCCTGCTCCCCGTACTAGCCTTGAAGTGCGTGCCGTCATCCCGGTACCTCCAGTTCCGGCACCACGCACCAGGCCTACTGTGCGCCTCAGCAGGGCAGAGTCGGCCGTCTGCCCAACGCCTTCTGCACTGCCTGTCTGCCCAGCTCCGTCTGAGCCATCTGTCTGCCCAGCTCCGTCTGAGCCATCTGTCTGCCCAGCGCCGTCTGAGCCATCTGTCTGCCCAGCGCCGTCTGAGCCATCCGTCTGCCCAGCGCCGTCTGAGCCATCCGTCTGCCCAGCGCCTTCTGAGCCATCCGTCTGCCCAGCGCCTTCTGAGCCATCCGTCTGCCCAGCGCCTTCTGAGCCATCCGTCTGCCCAGCGCCTTCTGAGCCATCCGTCTGCCCAGCGCCTTCTGAGCCGTCCGTCTGCCACGAGCCATTAGAGCCGTCCGTCTGTCCCGAGCCATTAGAGCCGCCAGCCAGTCAGGAGCCGCCAGAGCCGTCCGTCAGTCAGGAGCCGCCAGAGCCGCCAGCCAGTCAGGAGCCGCCAGAGCCGCCAGCCAGTCAGGAGCCGCCAGAGCCGCCAGCCAGTCAGGAGCCGCCAGAGCCGCCAGCCAGTCAGGAGCCGCCAGAGCCGCCAGCCAGTCAGGAGCCGCCAGAGCCGCCAGCCAGTCAGGAGCTGCCAGAGCCGCCAGACAGTCAGGAGCTGCCAGAGCCGCCAGCCAGTCAGGAGCTGCCAGAGCCGCCAGCCAGTCAGGAGCTGCCAGAGCCGCCAGCCAGTCAGGAGCTGCCAGAGCCGCCAGCCAGTCAGGAACTGCCAGAGCCGCCAGCCAGTCAGGAGCTGCCAGAGCCGCCAGCCAGTCAGGAGCTGCATGAGCTGCCTTACAGTCATGAGCTGCCCTACAGTCATGAGCTGCCCTACAGTCATGAGCTGCCCTCCAGTCATGAGCTGCCCTCCAGTCATGAGCTGCCCTCCAGTCATGAGCTGCCCTCCAGTCATGAGCTGCCCTCCAGTCATGAGCTGCCCTCCAGTCCGGAGCTGCCACCCAGTCCGGAGCTGCCACCCAGTCCGGAGCTGCCAGTAGTACAGAGTTGTCCCTCTGTCCGGAGCTACCTCTCTGTCCGGAGCTACCTCTCTGTCCTGAGCTACCTCTCTGTCCTGAGCTACCTCTCTGTCCTGAGCTACCTCTCTGTCCTGAGCTACCTCTCTGTCCTGAGCTACCTCTCTGTCCTGAGCTGTCTCCTCTATGTAGGGGGGGCCTTAGTGAAGGTTCCTGGACCATGGTCGGGGGCGAGGGTCGCCACTCAAAGGACGCTAAGGAGGGGAACAAAGACAGTGGTGGAGTGGTGTCCTCGTCCACCGCCGGAGCCGCCACCGCGGACAGATGCCCACCCAGACCCTCCCCTTGAGTTGTAGGGGTGCGCCCAGAGTTCGCACCTTGAGGGGGGGGTTCTGTCACGTTCCTGACCTGTTTTCTGTTGTTTTGTATGTGTTTGATGGTCAGGGCGTGAGTTTTGGGTGGGCAGTCTATGTTTTCTGTTTCTATGTTGGTTTTGGGTTGCCTGGTATGGCTCTCAATTAGAGGCAGGTGTTTGATGTTTCCTCTGATTGAGAGTCATATTAAGGTAGGTTGTTCTCACTGTTTGTTTGTGGGTGATTGTCTCCTGTGTCAGTGTCTGTATGTTACGCCACACGGGACTGTTCCGGTTTTTGTTTGTTCGTTCGTTTTATGTAGTCTGTTTCCTGGTTCATGCGTTCTTCACGTTGTATGTAAGTTCGTGTCCAGGTCTGTCTACATTCGTTTATTTGTTTTGTAATTATTCAAGTGTTCGTCGTGTTCTTCAGTTTTGTTTATTAAATCATTATGTATTCACAACCCGCTGCAGTTTGGTCGAATCACTCCTCCTCCTCTTCGTATGAAGAGGAGGAGGAAGCCCGTTACACCGATCGATAACAACATGACTGAACTAAGAAAGGTGAGAAAATTATTATTATATGTAAGAGATAGAGATGTGATGCTAAATCACACTAAATGAACTAAGAAAGGCGAGAAAACATTGTTATTGTGTGTACAAGAGGGAGAGAGGGGGACCTGAAGGGGAACGAACAATGAATGAACAGAATCTATCCATCTAGAATCGTATAGAAAGCTTACAGAAGCAAAGGTAAATTTGAGTTTTTTTCCTAATGCAGTCAACCTTGCTCTTATTATTTGATAACCAAAACATCCTATTCACAGCAGTCAGTCATCCAGGAACAGGAAGACAACAGTGAATGAGTCACCTAACGACAGTGGAGACAGAAGAACAGCTTGCTTAAATAAAGGTGTCATCCGTCAGGGAAAGGAGTCATTTGCGAGAGTGGTGTGAAGACGATGTCTAACCCTCCAGAATAGCTCAATACCAAGCATTATTTTCAAGACCCACGACTGAAAAAGATGAAGATCCTTTGGTCATAAGACCACCACGCTGAGATCAACCTAAACCAGGACCATCGACCTGAGGTTTATATCAATCTGTTATCTTCTCAACTACAACTCTACCTTTTCATGTTGGACATTTCAGTATTATCTACTACTCTTCTCATGGTTCCTCTGCTTTAAGAAAAAGAAAAAGGGATGGAAAGGAGAAGGAAGGAGACTTCCGAGACGGCGAGTCCCACGACACCTGGATTTATTCATCTACCAATTAACCAAAGGCTAATTAATGACGCTAGGCCACAGCTGGGGGACCCGAACAGATGAAAACGGTGACACCAAATGAGACCCGGAGCCATCATCAATTCAGATCAGAACGCCTGGAGAAACAGAGGTGGCCTTCTGAAGGGGGCTCAGGGGTGACAGTCCCTAACACCCCTGGGGACGAGAGGGGGTCTCAGGTGCAGCATCACCAGAGAGGTTAGCGGACCCTGGATGGGTGATACCCTTCAGTGGCCCTACAGCGGGGCCTCATGTGGACCACAGCTGAGATCACAGCCCCTTAAACAGCTCCATAACCAAACATCAGCTGGTCACTATGGAGGAGAGGGGGCAGATCCATCAGTGTGTGCGCTGATCCATCACTAAGCAAATAGACACAGACGCCATCACTCAGGGGGGTAAGTGAGAGGTCATGGATTGAGAATGCGTTTGTCTGATGTAGTCCCTAACACTATGGTGTCATCTAAACAAGCAATGTTTTCCCATGAGTGAAGTCTAATGTTGAATCAAATCAGCTTATTACATACATTGGATCTCATCAAAGGACCGACGCGGGATCAGGTGCATCATAATTCACCAGTAGGTTGAAGATATCCCTCTAGTGGTGTGGGGGCTGTGCTTTGGCAAAGTGGGTGGGTTTATATCCTTCCTGGTTGGCCCTGTCGGGGGGGGGGGGGGGGGGTATCGTCGGACGGGGCGTTTACTAGGGAGTTTTTCCTAGCCATTGTGCTTCTACATCTGCATTGCTTGCTGTTTGGGGTGTTAGGCTGGGTTTGTGACATCGGCTGAGGTAAAAAGGGCATTATAATTACATTTGATTGAAAGTCCTCCTCAAATGGCACACAATTGGTGTAGCATAAGACGTCTATCGTGGTTTGGCTTGGTTTGGATCAAATCCAATGCCTCACTGTCATTTCAATAAGTACACTACAGCAGAGACAGTGTCGTGGATGTCACAGGGTAATCCCATCCATCCAGCCATCGTCCTGGGATCACATATGAATGAATGAATGGGGCTTGATGAGGTTCACACAACACGCCAGGCTGGGCCAGTAGTCCTCAATCAATGGGGCTGGGAGCACGCACACACACACAGCCTAATCCATTTGATAGTTGAGTACACAAAGACAAGACTCTGGTGTTCGGCCTCCAGCATCTCCAGTCAAAAGGCCTCGTTCACAGCCAGGCCAAGACGTTCCACTGACGGATTGACAGCATTCCTCCTGTCTCTGTGACCTGACCCCTGACAACAGCCGTGCCCTATAACTCCACCTCACAGCAGGAGGACAAGGGGACAGCCACTGAGGGTACAGCCGCAACCCACTGACATAACAAGTTACTGAGGAGGCTACGATAATTAGGACTTATCATCCCGACCAATGGCGTCTCTACAGTAAAGAGGGGACTTCTTGAGTGGAACCCAACCTGTGTACTGTTTATGGAACGACTTTGGAGTCCAGTCATTGTTTTACAGTAGAAAGAATGGAATGGTTATAGGGGTTCCAAAATAAACCTGGCATCATATTAAATGTCCAATAGGATTGGCTTAAGAGCTCAAACTCTACTCCTATAATAAGGTAAAACCTACACGGAACTCTTCATTAGCCACAGTACCTACAGTATGACCTCACAGGCCACTATACCTACTGCAGTATAAACACAAATACCCCCAAGATGAGAACAACAACAAGTTTTGACAGCCAGAGAAAGTGAGTTGGCCCACTTTCCTTTCAAATCAGAGCAGAGAAAGTGTGATGCCTGCCTGGAGGATTCCAGCTTCCACTCTGAACGGTTACTTGGCAGAAAACAGGCATTACATCCAGAGGTGAGGCAGAAGTAGTAGGCCTGGCTATGTGTTGGTGCCAGTCCATCTTCTACCACACTCACTGTCCCACGGCAGCACCCATTCTCCTTCCTGCCAGCCCAACCAGAAGTGATGCAATGTGTCTCCCAGCCACGGGATTGGGCGCTGACCTAAATCTACCACCCCATCCTCTATGGGGACATGGGCGGAGGAATGAGTGCAGAGGCTTATATTTGGAAGGAGGAAGGAAGGATGTCAGCTGAGAATAAACAGGGGGATGAGAGAGGAGAGAGGGGTCAGGCGAAAAGGACAGCAGTGAAGTAAAGACAAATCACAGCCTATAGCTGGAGGTGCTGACTAACGGGAGTCAGGAGATAAGCTACAGTATACAAATGAAAAGACAAGTCCCACACTCATCTCTCTTTGCTGTGGATTGATTTGAATATGACAGCGCTACCATGGTGCGATAACTGTAACCTTTCACTTTAAGACAGGATCGTAGAGAGGTCACAGGTCAAAGACAGCAGAACTCAACACGAAGATTAAGGTATTACCCAGACACCGGCCACTGTCACTGCTGCAGCAGGCGACACAGAGGAGAGAGTGGCTCACACACAGACAGAACCACTGTGTAGCAGTGGAGGCTGGTGGGAGGAGCTATAAGAGGACAGGTTCATTTTAATGGCTGGAATGGAATCAATGGCACAGAGTCAAACATGTGGTTTCCATACGTTTGACATCATTCCTTTGATTCCAGTCCAGCCATTAAAATGAGCCTGTCCTCCCATAGCTCCTCCCACCAGCCCCCATTGCGGTGTAGGTCTATATATAGCAAATCTACCGAGTAGGTAGAGAGATCTACTGTAAAGTAAAGAAGGTCATGTTGAAATTTCTCAACCTTTGCATACTTTTCTGGAATAATACTCACACACTTACTGAATTAATTTGCCTTTAGTTGTGTAGGGTCTAGTTGGGACAATATACATGATTCTATATTAAGCATTCCTATGACATGACTGAGCTAATAAGTCATGTTGTAATATAACAATGGTATGACCTGACCATGTTCAGTTCATTGAAGGTAGTTGTCCATATCATATTTGGACTTATAATAACAGCTTCCTCTACACCCCAATGTTGACCTTTTCCATTCTCCTCTCTCATCATGTTCAAAGTGAACAGATCATTGGCAGAGGTATGAAGGGGATGCAGAGGGACACCTCCATGTTTTATGCCCAGAGGGTGAAAAATCACTCTAAGGACTGTTCTAACAGCCAATGAAGCACAGAACACTGGCCAGAGCACACACTGACACACACACCAACACACACACTACTCTAAGATCAATGGAGGAGCGATGTACATTCATGAATACTGTGCTGCCTACTACTACAACGGGTCTGTCATCTATGTGGCTCACACACACACACACACACACACACACACACACACACACACACACACACACACACACACACACACACACACACACACACACACACACACACACACACACACACACACACACACTATGATGTCTGCACACTACTACTGGGTCATGTGTGTGTCACAACTGCTGAATCATACTGAATCGAACGCACAACCCTGGTGCTTGCTCCATGCTCTACCAACTGAGCCACATGCGACATCATCTATCCTATCCTAGAGTTTGAGAGGCATGTCCATGACTCACTACATGGGTTACAATTGCATTACAGTAGTAAACCTGTTTACTGTATTTACATATGACTTTACTGTAAAATGCCTAAGAGAGGACAATCTCTACATGGCATATACTATATAGGTCTGAATCCTACTAAGGAGGCTATAATGTAGTATATTTAAAATTACTTTATTGGTCAATTGCACACAAGGTCCAACTGAAATTTAACTTCTGCTTTTAGCCCCTTCCGAAAGACACATACATACAGGTTTTGGAGAGGTGCCCAGGAGGTAGCCCCCCCGCACCCGGGAGTTGTTGTTGAGGGGGCACCATGGCAGGCAATTGCATCTAGGATTTGATATCAGCAACACTCCAGCTGCCAGCTCACTTCCTAACAGATTTTTCCCATCAGACCCAAGATCTGAACTGGCAACCCTCTGGTTGCTGGCTGGCCTCTCTAACAGCTAGACTACCTGCTGCCCAATGAGGCTATAATGTAGTATAATGAGGCTATAATGTAGTATAATGAGGCTATTAATAATTGCTTCATTATACTACATAATAGCCTCATACCACATTAAAGCCTCATTATACCACATTATAGCCTCATTATACAGCATTATAGACTTATTATACTACATCATAGCCTTATTATACTACTATATCATATAATATAATATCATAACTACATTATAGCCTTATTATACTACTATATCACATAATGTAGTATAATAGGCTATAATGTAGTATAATGCGGCTAGTATGTAGTATAATAGGCTATAATGTAGTATAATAAGCCTATAATGCAGTATTCGCTAGTCTTCTTCCCAAGGGGAAAGCTGATAGCAGAATACACCTGCATATGTATGAACAAGGAGTCAATGTAAAGCAGCTGGTGGAACTCTGATGACAAGCAGGACATGAAATGGTTTATAAGATTGTATGATGAAACCTGAGAGATAGGAGTCTGTCTGGTGAAATCTAATAATGAGTACCTTGGATCAATCAGCTCATTCATCAATATGCGCGAGTATTGATCTCTACATGATTTATTATGTCATTTGTAGGACTGGGCTGTGTGTGTGGGGAGAGGGCCGGTGGTGACTGCGTGTCCTTACCCTGCACTAACTCGTCCAGGCTGCTAATCTTCTTGCTGCCGTCCACGGTGTAGATGCTCCGGACACCTTGAGGCAGGTTGACGTTGTCCGAGAGAGACCGGGTAAGCTCCATAAGCAGGGCGTCTAAGGACCTAAAACGGTCGTTGGACACGGCATACACCAAACCCTTGAAGTATTTATCCCCATTTCGGTAGAACCGCACTTTTTTGGCTTTTTTCTCGGAGGTGAGCGACTGGAGCGTGCGCGTTCGGTAAAAGCTACAGTGCGCGCTGTGCGCCGGGCTGGGAACGAGACCGTTGCCTCTGGAGCCTGACTGGGATCCCGAGCCGTTAGCCCGTGATGAACGGTGCGTTTTGTCCCGTTCCTCAAAGTGTTCCCATTCAATACTTCTGCTGAGCGACATGTTCGATCTGTTAATGTTTTGATCTATCCACAGGAGAAAACAATAGCAGATGGCTCCTCCAGGCAAGCCCTATAGTCCAACTCGTTCCCAAACACAGCTGTCAAACAACGCTTTGGCAATCACTGATACAGTAATCGAGAGAGCAGTGTACTTGTAGGCTAGTTCCTCCTTGCGCCGTCAAGATACAATGTTGAAATTTTCCGGGGATACAGTCCGCTGTTAATATAACTAGGGGTACAGTAGCCTGAGTTACGGTTACAATCTTACCTTGTCAATAAGGCTGCACAATAAACTCTCGGTTATTGAAATACCAAAGGCTGAACGAAAAGGATTGCTCCAAAACTCAATGTCCACAAAAATTCACCGGCAAATTTAAATTAATACCAGGTGCAGAGAGCCGAGACTTGATTGACAGTCGACTGATGCAACCGCTAGTTTACCAATGCACGGAGCCGCACAGGAAAACACTCGATTCCAAGCTATAAGAATGTATCCGGTAGAAAACACAAATGGGAAAAACGAATTCCATGTAGCACAAATACATTGCATATAAAGCCGGTGTCCAAAATACACCAAATCTAACAAAGCCGCATGCTACAGAAACCGCAAGCCTCCTCTTCTCACATCCTTTCTCTGACGGACGAACCGTTCAACACTGTAGCACGAGAGGCCATCCCAGTCCTGTCATCCAATTCAACGAGGGAGGGAATGCTTCCCCTCAGGGTCCTAACGGTAGTCGGGGTCCAATTGTTCAGCAAGTGGTGTATTTTCTGAAAGATGCAATTTGGCCCCCAAATTGGAACTTATTTGTTATGTCATTATTTCTGATGTGCCATTTAGGTATTTATTAGGCAATACCATTCCCTCGAAAAGCTAAAGGAAAAATGATAACCACAAATAGGTGCTAATGGCCAAATCCAGCCACTCTTGTGGGTTTGAAAGTTAAGAAGCAGTTTACGGCTTCATCAGGGTGTCTGAGACAGAGTGAGACACCCTGCTAAAGTATTTTTTATCATAGTATTTTATTAGGATCCCCATTAGCTGTTGCTGAAGCAGCAGCCACTCGTCCTGGGTTCCAGACAAAACATGAAACAATACAGAACATTAATAGACAAGAACAGCTCCAGGACTGAACTACACAAATATGTGTAAGCCGATGCGCCTACTTGCTGTATTTTAAGGATGTCTTAGCCCACACATTAGAGGCTTATTAACGTTCAAACCCACAAGAGTGTTTGGATTTTGATATGTCATTTAGCACCTAATTTGTGGTTATAATTCTTCCTTCAGCTTTTCAATTACTATTCCCCCCCAAGAGCACCTGTGGTTGTTTTGGAATACCTGAAGCACTCCTCCTACTTATTTTTCCTCAAGAATACTATTCTCTCATTGACATAAGTCAGTGCTCTTTAAAGGTTATAGACTCAAGCAATACATTGGACATAACACATCTCATCTACTCTGTGTGTGTCCACTGTCCAGCCACCAGAGTGCAACCAAGGTCATAGGCTTACAGGGGCCAGTGTATTACACAGCGAGAGTGATGCCACTTTCTCTCTGCCAGCCTAGTGGGTGCCTAGCTACCTGCGTCATCATCACCTGGCACAGCACCACAGGAAGGGCTCAGACCTAGGTCCCATGGTGCCATGGCAACCAATCATTGAACCAGGAAGTATCCAGGCAGTTAATAACATCAATAGAGAAACATTATTACTATTGAATAATATTGCTCATTATGAAAATAAAACTATAATACCTAAAGCGACTTACAGTCATGCGCGCATACATTTTTACTTATGGGTGGTCCCGAGAATCAAACCCACTATTCTCATTTGCAAGCACCATGCTCTACCAACTGAGCCATCCAGGACCTTTGAATCTAGTGCCAAAGCAAACAACAGGAGCAACTGAGGACATTGATCAGGGTGTGACACACAGGGATCAGTCCCACTGTCCCTTCATATCCACCATGTGACAATGCCTGGACGTATGGAGGCGAAGAACAAATCACAACCAGTGTGGTGGACCTCAGTTTACCTTCTTCTAAAAGATCTATCAACCGAGACACATAAGGAACTCTCCAGAAAACAAGCATAGCAGCTGCATCGGAATGGTGCATTGTTGGTAATTCCTCTTTATGAGATGAAAGGGGATGAAAATGGGGATGAGGAAACGAGGCAGGAAACAAATAGGAAGTCACTAGTCCTCAGGAGAGAGGATATCCTGCACACAATGACAAAGCAGAAAATCCCCCTGAATAATACGATTGAGAATCCCTTGTTCAAAAATGAAAGAGTGCAAATGGAGGGATAACAATCAAGAGGAAAGACAGTAGAATTCCCTGAAATGGTCTGTCTGTCTGGATATCGGCTAAATGTGTTATATAAAAGAGTTTTCATTCTGTTTCAGGAGGATTTTGGAGATGGATCCACTTAAAGACTTTCCCCCAAAAAATCTCTAAGGACATTTTAATCAGCTACTACGGTGGAAGAAATGCATGCAGTAGAAATTAGGAAGGTGACATGACCCGGGGTGACTTGTTCACGGTTGCTTGATAACTCATCGAAACAACTAGTTAACAACTATTTTATAGAAGTATAAAACTCTTTATACATGTGATTCACAGTGTTGCACAGTCAATGACATCCTCCTTAATCATGCTTCTACAAGATCAATTCAGTTTTCAGACTGGAGCTCAAGTTGTCATGCAGTTATTAAGTTTCCATTTCATTAGTTCTTCTCAACTACACGGAGGAGCAGATACAAGTGTAGGATCTTAATTTGAGCCAGTTTGCTACAGAAGGAAAATAATCCTGCAGCAACAGGAAATGTGGATTATAATTAATGAACATTTTTGTAGGGGTTGATACATTTTTCGTTAGGGCAAATCAAGTCTGACATTTTAAACCTTGAATACACTACATGTTTGCATTTCCTGCTGTGCAGGAACAAAAGAGGGATCAAATTAAGATCCTACATCTGTAGAAGGCATCTGGAGATTTCAATTCAATTTCTTTCTAAGCTGACAGGCTGGTGATGGATGTGTGTATGCATGTAAGTGTGTGCAGATTTGTGTGCACAAGCACATATGTTAATTTGGATCCAGACATCAGGTGCTGCAGCACAGTGTGATTTAAAATGGGGTGGGAGTGGTTGTAGGTCAGCGGTCAAGGGAGTGAGGAAAGGGGAGGAGTTGACCAGCTCATGTGACTGAGGAGGGCCATCACTAGTTAACACAGCCACATAAACCCCCCCCCCCCCCCCCCCCCATTTCCACAATTGATCTTAAACCTAACTCTAAGCTTAACCACACTGATAACCTTAAGCCTAACCCTAAACTTAAATTAAGACCTAAAATCACCTATTTTTTTTTAATGAATTTTTACGAGATAGCCAATTTGGACTTTTTGGCTGTGGTAACTATTGACAACCAGAGTCTCTTTGAACCATTTTATGAACCCTATGTGCATTACATCCATGGCTTCAGTAAACAATGTAATTGCAGGTCTATGTAACAAGCAGGAATGTTGACGGTTGGTATAATATAATCAAAGTAAGCCTACAGCTAGACTATTAAAAAAACTATTGATCCTCTGTGGCTAAATTATAGGCTGCTCCATGGTGTAGTAGGCTATTCTGAATGATTTCCTTTTATTTCTGACAGACAGCAGTAATTCTGTAACTTTGGCCAATTTATTTCAATTTATCAGACAACATTATACCAAAGTAACTAACCATCATCCTGTTTAAAATGATCATAAAAGAGCAAACAATTTTGAGGAGAGTTCCACCACCTGCAAAATCCCAATTTATATAATTGAATTAGGTATTTACATTTGACTAACTCCCAGATAGTCCATTCATGTTGTTCTCTCTTCAAAGCCCTGTGGTTACAGAGCTACTCTGTGTCCCTCTCACCCTACACACTTCTGGGTAAAACCATGCATCAGGCCTGCAGCTGCAGAGCTGGAGGTCATGTGGTCCATGGCCACACAATTTAATCCTCTGAAGGGTATTCTCCATAGCATGAGTTTACATCTGAATCAGAAGCATGGTTGTGGAGTAACGGATTACTGTAATCCGTTACGTTACCAGCAAAAATATTGTAATCAGATTACAGACACTTTTGAAAAACTAGAGTATTACTTTGAGCATTACTTTTACATTCAGAATGGATGTTTGCGGACAAAAATCTTTGACACTTCTCTGTTTTCTCAATGACATTCAATTAACATTGAAAAAAGGCGCAAATTTAAGTTTGTTCCACTTGAGCGTGTCTGACCACAAGTCAGAGACCTCTATGATGACACACCAAATGTGTTTGATGGATCGGGAAAAGAGCAGAAATAGGCTTTTGTAGGCTACAGTCCAAACTATGTCTTCCAATGGTGCGACTGCAGTTGGCATCCAAAGATGATCCAATTTGAATAAACGTTTGAAGGTAAGGATGAGCACAGTGGTGTAGTCTACGGCGATACGGATATCACTTATTATTGATGTCTACATGGCGCATTGATGTGAATCACACTGCTGCTCTCTCATTTAGCTATTTGCGCTTTACGGATTGTGGTTGTTGTGGATGGCTGTTCACAAATCTAAATGTGTATTTGAACCCAATAATGGTTGAATTCAAGAAGTTAAAGCTGCCTATCAATCATTGTTATGAAACCAGTGGACATCCAGTGAAAAATACCCTCTTGCAACAGCTGCATAGTGCGGATCCCAGCCTATGGAATAAAAGTGGGGTTTATATTGCTCAATCTAATTCATGCTGATAAAAAGAAATAATCCATAGGCCTAATGGACACATGCTCAAACTCGCAAACTTTTGATAGACTTAAAGGGGAAATCTGTAGTGGCTACATCCATTTTTGGATTTATAAATGATATATATTAATGTAAAGATATCATTTAATCATATTATTATATGTAGTGGAAAGTGATGGGTTATAAGAAGCCTACACAACCAACCCATAAAGTAAAATGTAACATCCCTATATGGCCAGCTATGTAGACTTTAACATTGATTTATCCTGCCATAGACGTTGTTCAATTGGTAACATACATTTTTGTCTTCTTCTAATGCCTCTTAAGGCAAAAGTAATCTAAAACGAACTGAATGTTATCAGATTACATTACCGAGTTTGGGTAATCCAAAAGTTATGTTACTGACTACAATTTTGGAAAGGTAACTAGTAACTGTAACGGATTACATTTAGAAAGTAACCTACCCAACCCTGATCAGAAGTTAATGTTGTTGGCCATGCAGTGAGATGTTCTAACACATGTGGTGATGGGACACACATGCATCTTAGTGACTACTGTTGGTTTAGCAAGAGCAGCTCTGCCACATTAACTATAGGGTTTAATGGTGCCTGTTAGTGGTCAGATTGAGATATTGCATGTGTTGTTGTTGCTGAATTGACTTCACTTGAAGTTGTTTGACACAATGTTCCATTCTAAACTTTTATAACATGTATTTCTGGATGATGATCTGAATTTAACAATGAATGTATACACTAATGCAGGTATACTGAACATAGTTTTTTATTTTTTTTATTTTAAGTGGTTACTTATCGCAAAAGATAAAACATCAAAACATCCTATGCTATCCTATAAAAAGAATATTAATTCATACAATGTCAGTGGTACTAGGAGGATAAACTAGGTCAGAGCTCTCCAACCCTGTTCCTGGAGAGCTACCCTCCTGTAGGTTTTAACTCCAACCCTGTTCCTGGAGAGCTACCCTCCTGTAGGTTTTATTTCCAACCCTGTTCCTGGAGAGCTACCCTCCTGTAGGTTTTAAGTCCAACCCTGTTCCTGGAGAGCTACCCTCCTGTAGGTTTTAACTCCAACCCTGTTCCTGGAGAGCTACCCTCCTGTAGGTTTTAACTCCAACCCTGTTCCTGGAGAGCTACCCTCCTGTAGGTTTTAACTCCAACCCTGTTCCTGGAGAGCTACCCTCCGGTAGGTGTTAACTCCAACCCTGTTCCTGGAGAGCTACCCTCCGGTAGGTTTTAACTCCAACCCTGTTCCTGGAGAGATAGCCTGTAGGTTTTAACTCCAACTCTGTTCCTGGAGAGCTACCCTCCTGTAGGTTTTAACTCCAACCCTGTTCCTGGAGAGATACCCTCCTGTAGGTTTTAACTCCAACCCTGTTCCTGGAGAGCTACCCTCCTGTAGGTTTTAACTCCAATCCTGTTCCTGGAGAGATACCCTCCTGTAGGTTTTAACTCCAATCCTGTTCCTGGAGAGCTACCCTCCTGTAGGTTTTAACTCCAACCCTGTTCCTGGAGAGATACCCTCCTGTAGGTTTTAACTCCAACCCTGTTCCTGGAGAGCAACAAAACAAGAAAATGGTGCCGTCTGGTTTGTTTAATATAAGGAATTTGAAAATACATTTGGGTACTTTTTGCCCAGTTGTACCTAACCCGATTCAGCTTATCAACCAGCTAATTATTAGAATCAGGAGCGCTAGATTAAGGTTGGAGCAAAAACCTACAGGACGGTAGCTCTCCAGGAACAAGTTTGAAGAGCCCTGATCTAGGTCCTTATGGGCCTAATACTGTATGATTCCCCAGCACGTTATTTCCCCTCGCCCTCCCTGTATTACCCAAAATACAATCACACTGCAGGGTATACCAGTATAGCCCACAAAGATCTCTCTGTCACTGCACAACCCAAGGGGGGGGGGGGGGGGGCGCCAACCCAGACAGGAAGACTTGAGTGGGTTGAGTCACTGACGTGGTCTTCCTGTCTGGGTTGGCGCCCCCCAGTTGGGTTGTGCCGTGGCGGAGATCTTTGTGGGCTATACTCGGCCTTGTCTCAGGATGGTAAGTTGGTGGTTGAAGATATCCTTCTAGTGGTGTGGGGGCTGTGCTTTGGCAAAGTGGGTGGGGTTATATTCTGCCTGTTTGGCCCTGTCCGGGAGTATCATCGGACGGGGCCACAGTGTCTCCTGACCCCTCCTGTCTCAGCCTCCAGTATTTATGCTGTAGTAGTTTATGTGTCGGTGGGCTAGGGTCAGTCTGTTATATCTGGAGTATTTCTCTTGTCTTATCCGGTGTCCTGTGTGAATTTAAGTATGCTCTCTCTAATTCTCTCTTTCTCTCTCTCGGAGGACCTGAGCCCTAGGACCATGCCTCAGGACTACCTGGCATGATGACTTCTTGTTGTCCCCAGTCCACCTGGCCGTGCTGCTGCTCCAGTTTCAACTGTTCTGCCTGCGGCTATGGAACCCTGACCTGTTCACTGCGATTACTATTATTTGACCATGCTGGTCATTTATGAACATTTGAACATCTTGGCCATGTTCTGTTATAATCTCCACCCGGCACAGCCAGAAGAGGACTGGCCACCCCTCATAGCCTGGTTCCTCTCTAGGTTTCTTCCTAGGTTCCTGCCTTTCTAGGGAGTTTTTCCTAGCCACCGTGCTTCTACACCTGCATTGCTTGCTGTTTGGGGTTTTAGGCTGGGTTACTGTACAGCACTTTGATATATCAGCTGATGTAAGAAGGGCTATATAAATACATTTTATTTGATTTTGATTTATACCACCTACATGATCAAAACCTTGTGTAGTATGTCTCCACACAATGTAGGCCAGTGGCCTGGTAAGAAAGTTGAAATCACTCTCTCTCTCTAACACAAGCACACCCTCTTGATTTATCTTTCTCTCTTCTTTCACTATCTAAGCTAATTGAATTATAGCAGGTCTCTTCGGGTTCGGGCATCTGTGGGGGGACCGGGTTTCCCATGACCCACTTCTCTCACATTCTGTTAGAGGCAGGAGGATTGGCATTGCCGCGAGGTCAGCCGGTGTATTCCAGTTCCTCAGCAGTTTGGAAAGAGAGAGACATTCCTGAGACTTCTTAGGCTGACAACAGACGAGAGAGAGAATCTGGCATGGGATTTAGAAAGGTAACACAGACAGTGTGGGTCGGCAAAATGAATGGTCAAAGTATCACTACAACAGTATACAATAGTATAATATTTTGTTTTCTGTTGTGAAAATGTCTGAGATTACTAAAAATTAACATCGAGACAAATTCCAACTTTGACCACAAGATGGAGCCCAATATATTCTATATTCAATCTATCTGTGCTCTAGCCCTATATCAGCTGCTCAAGCAGGAAGTTGCCTTCCAGCAGGCACAGATCTAGGTTCAGGTAACCCTCTTTCCTTGATACATGGCTGTTGACTCGTATGGTGTCTACAGCCATGCGTTAGAGCAACTAACCTTCCCTAAAATGCTGACCTTGAGGGAAATTTGCTTAACACAAACACAACCTATCCCTATTTCCATTCCCAGCCCACCCCCACAAATGTACCTAATGGTTAGTGTTGGTCCAGTAACCGAAAGGTTGCTAGTTTGAATCACTGAGCCGACAAGGTGAAAAATCTGTCTGTGCCCTCGAGCAAGGCACTTAACCCTAATTGCTCCAGGGTCGCGGTGAATAATGGCTGATCCCTGGCCTTGACCCCGCTCTCAGGTTAGTTGGGATATACAAAAACACTTTTCCATTTCACACCTCACACACGTACAGGTCACTTGTACATGCAGTGGAGCTCAAATATACCACCCCCTATTTGACCTTTGATTTGACCTTTGAAATATGTCAATGGATCACGCATCATGATACTGTCCTCTCATGGAGGACTTTCCATATCACTAAATGAATAACATTTGATAAATAACATACTCCAGTCCTAGCATGCAGCAGGGTGAAAATATTAGTCCATTAGCACCATCATGAATCTGTCAAGCTGGATATTTGTTACCGGAGGGGGAGGTTGGCATAATTTCATTCACGACAGACTAATCAAGGCTGACACTCGTCAAACGAAGCCCCAGCCTGGGTCCTGGCTCATCTCTCGCATCCCAGGGAAAAGTGTCTCATCCCTGGGTTAACGGCACAAGTTCTCCCTGGATAAATCACTGGAGGTCTGGGCTAACCGAGGGGGATAAAATGCATGCAACTATCCATCAGCTACAACGACTACATTCTAGCATTGATCTGGGGCTGTTTGTCATGTGGCTTGGGGTTATGGGTTTATGTCAAGGTGGCGGTTCTATGGGGGAGCAATGAGGACAGAACCACAGTGTCTCTAGGGCCTGGTCTTCCCTCTTTGCCCTTCTATAGCAACTTGACATTTCCAGGAGTTTTCCTGAACACTCAATCTGACCAGGATTTTTTTTTTGTTGTAGCCTTAATAACTAGGGCTTGGAGTTTTTCCTGAACATTTCACCTGACAAGAAAAAACTCTGGTCAGGAAAACCGTGTAAATGAGTCTAGACTATAATCGACTGTGTATATTAAGTGTCCGTATCATGATGACTCCTCTCATTAGAATATACAGTGCCAGATCTTAGCATTGCAGCAGCAGTTGCATCCATGGACGGTTTCACTGTGAATATCAAACATAACATGGTGTGGGTGAATCAGCACCTCTATCCGGTCAGCTCATTCACTCCCACTGTCTGTTTTAATGTCATCATATCCCATGTGTAATCACACACTCTGCCTCCTCTGTTTTAGATAAGGTGTCTGATGTTTTATTGAGATGTTTCATACAAATCTGACTGTGAGTTTTAGAGCTCAGACATATAGGAAAAGGACATGCATTGCAGCTTGGTTTCAGGACAGTATCATGATGGACAGTATCAGGAATTAGGGTTAAGTGCCTTGCTCGAGGGCAGATGGACAGATTTTTCACCTTGTCGGCTCAGTGATTCAAACTAGCAACCTTTCGGTTACTGGACCAACACTAACCATTAGGCTACATTTGTGGGGGTGGGCTGGGAATGGAAATAGGGATAGGTTGTGTTTGTGTTAAGCAAATGTCCCTCAAGGTCAGCATTTTAGGGAAGGTTAGTTGCTCTAACGCATGGCTGTAGACACCATACGAGTCAACAGCCATGTATCAAGGAAAGAGGGTTACCTGAACCTAGATCTGTGCCTGCTGGAAGGCAACTTCCTGCTTGAGCAGCTGATATAGGGCTAGAGCACAGATAGACCTTCGCTGTGGAGCTACAGCTCCAGAACCAGACACATAGATATTCAATAGATGGCACTGTTACCCAGGCTCATTGCTCTCCCTTCCTCCCTCTCTCCCTCCCTTCCTACCTCTCTCTTTCCCACCCTCTCTCTCTCTCCCTCCCTCCCTCCCTCCCTCCCTCCCTCCCTCCCTCCCTCCACCCTTTCTCCCCCCATCCCTCCCCAGACCTACTCCAATCTGGCTGAGGTGAGTTAGGTTCAGGGAAATGAAAACTTTTCCAACAACTCCAGTATGATTCTCCTCACACAACCCAAGTCATCCGTCGCTTAGAAAGCTACCGGGGTTGCCCCTAGCAACGCACAAAAATAATACATTTAGTAGGCCATATTTCTCAACAAATTAACACATTCAGAAATGATTGGCATGGGTTTTGAAATGCATTTTTAATTTCAAGACATTTCCTCGGTGTTGAAAACGGATCCGTTCCAACTTGGAGTCGGGCGCTAAAACGGGATTAGTGACATAGATCGTTCCACCCGGTGCCTGAGACAATAGTTGCTGTGGTTGCTAGGAAACCCGTCCCTACCGTCTTTACCAGGAGGCTTACCACCTAGCCGAGCCGTGTGCCCATGCTAGATAGGGTATTCTTTCCTCATGATAGATAGAGGAGAAATGTAACCAGGCAACAGAACCTAACCTCACAGGTGTTTAGGTTGCATATGAAATGGCACCCTATTCCCTATAAATGCACTACTTTTGACCCTCAGTCAAAAGGGGTCAAATGCAGTGCAATCGGGTGCTATTTCATAAGCAGACTTATACCTAAGAATAAACACCTCAACATGACAGGGAATATAACAAGTGACAAAGACTTTTCAAACTGATCAAACATTCACATCATAATAATGCTCTGTCATTGGTAAGAGAGGGTGAATGGAAAATCAAATCCTCCCTTGATATATAGGTGATAAATACAGATATTGGTTTCATGTGTTTGAATACGTTGACTCTCTGAATGTTCAGATAAATGGTTTATTATGATAGCAATGATCAGGCTGTTTGAGTGTGTCTAAATGCTACCCGGGTCCATCTGAACGGTGTCATTTTGTCTTTTCATCCATCTGTTGGGCATTTCCATCACTCTATCCCTTCATCCCTTCATCCCTCCCTTGTTCATCTCATGCTGGTCCAGGAATGTTGTATATTTTGCAGCTTTGGGTGCTTTTTGGAAAATATTCCTCTATCTAACAGTGATGTGGTTTAGTGTAATCTCTAACAGAGCATGACGCACTGTAGGGCCACTTCAAATATGATAACAACAATACCACTCTCAAAGGTTTGTTAAGACTTAACACAGAACTTGGACCGCCTCAGGGTGCGGTGGCATAACACAAAATATGACAGGCTATGAAGTTTGATAATCTTTCTCACGTTTTACTCCGTTGTATGTCAATAAGCATAACACAAAACATGACATATGAAGTTTAACTCATGTTATCTGATGTTTTATGTCAATAAAGTTTTTCCCCTCCCAGTCGTACAGTAGTTGGGTTGAAGTGAGGCAAGGCGAGACACTATAAGGTGATATGGAGGGCCACTGCGCATTTGTCTTGAACGGGGACACCGTTTTGGTGTGGTGCCAGACTCTGGCTCCGACGGCACAGTTGCTCTCGTAAAATGTTTTGACACCCACAATAAGTCGGCGAGGCAGAGTGCAGTGTTTTACTGTGATTAAATCCCCCGGCCTGTTTGCAGTAAAACTGTAGGGCTCTCTCTTTCTGTCGCTCTCGCAATGATCTCTCTCTCCTCTCTCACTGTGTTGCTCTCTCTCTCTCTCGCTCCCTCGCTTTCTCTCTCTGTTGCTCCCTCTAACTATCTTTCGCCCTCTCACTCCATCTCTTCCCCCTCACAAACTCTTTAACCTCTCTCTCTCAGTGTGACCCAGACTCAGGGGGAGAGAGGTTAGTGAGGACAAGCCTGAGAATCCTGTTAAACATGATGGTTTAGACACTCATTACTGGACTGGATTAAAATGAAACTGACTGAATATAGATTATACACAGTTTTACTGTGTGTCCCTAGATTAGAATAACCTAGTATTATACAAATGTTTGGTTTGAGCAATATAATCTAAAAAATGTGTATACATGTAACCAATTGAATAATGAATAAAAGTTTTGCCGTAGGCCTACATTGTTTGGAACAAATCCATTTTGACAACCCAGTTGTCAGTTTGATGATTGTTTAGATGAATCTGTACTAAAATGTGTGACTCGTTGCTATAGGCAACATTCTCAAATGATGTAATCTTACACTACCTTGTTAGGATAGTAGTTCAACTGGCCCTGCGTTCTCTTCGTTGACAGTTTACAGTCGACGGGAAGAGTCCGGTAACAGTATCACATCACTGCCAGATTTCGGATTCCTATTCTGATTCACAACAAAGTTTCAATGATACAGCTCTGACCTCCATCAGATGCCATGGTCATATGATAGAAACTCTTCCCCTCCTGTCTGCTGCATTCACACCATGGCACTGAGTCTTCATAGCCCACATTTGTCCTTCCGATGATGACTGATCGTTAAACCAAACGGCCTAATTGTTTAATTAGGTTGGTCAAAGGAGAAGTGACAGCTGCAGGGTGATTCATGTTGTTGCTACGTTTCCTGCTGCAGTAATGGCCTGTCAGCGGGCGGTGGCGGGCGGTGGCGGGCGGTGGTGTGCAGGCGGGCGGAGGGGTGGCGAGGAGTGATGCGCCCTTTAGCAGGAGAGCTGGCATCTGTCACTCGTGTCAGGGTAATGGGGGAGCGAGAGGCTGCCAGGTGGAACTGGGTGGTTGGCTTTCTTTGTTTGTTTCTACACTGGGCTTAAACTTTCTCTCTCTCTGTTTCTCATTCCTAACTCACTTGTTAGAATCACAGTGTGCGGTTTAGAAGAAAGGGAAAATAAACACATGTGAGGTAGTCTGTTTTACAGTGTGCGGTTTAGAAGAAAGGGAAAATAAACACATGTGAGGTAGTCTGCTTTACAGTGTGCAGTATCCGCTCTGTACTACTAACAATTCTCTCATTGGGAGATTCTCAATTGGGAAAAGTCCATCCTCGACTCCTCCATCCAGAAACCGATAAGCGGTCAAGGAGAGTGTCAATTTTTTAGTAGGCGAACTATGAGGTATCCTCCCCTCCCGGATTACCTCCTTTGGTTAGAGGATGCACCAGAGTATCCAACCAGCGTCTATTACAGAAGACTTTTGAAACCAGCCACGCCCCCTTTGAAACAGCTGTGCTTCTCTCGGTGGAGGAAAGCACATATTTAAAACAATACGATACATATCCTTGTATCTATAAAAGGTCTAGCACAATTAGATTTGTTTTTACAATTTTACACATTTATTTTGTTATTCCCTGTAAACGTAATTTGCACGAGGACACGCTAGTGATTATGAAGAGTCTCATTTCTTACAAGCACATTTGTTTCCATGTTTTCTCTCCTCATTTATCTTTGACCTTTTTCTAAAGGAACATTTCCTGTTGTCCTCGGTTGGCTGGCGGTCATCTTTTGTTTCCGCCCAGTCTTTGTCAGCCCAGACAGTGGGAAGTCAGTCAGTCACGTGTGTCTTCTCCGAGTGTGTAGTTTGTGTTATGCCTTGTTTTTTTATTTTTTATTTTATTTTATCCCATTTTCTCCCCAATTTTCGTGGTATCCAATCGCTAGTAATTACTATCTTGTCTCATCGCTACAACTCCCGTACGGGCTCGGGAGAGACGAAGGTCGAAAGCCATGCGTCCTCCGAAGCACAACCCAACCAAGCCGCACTGCTTCTTAACACAGCGCGCCTCCAACCCGGAAGCCAGCCGCACCAATGTGTCGGAGGAAACACCGTGCACCTGGCCCCCTTGGTTAGCGCGCACTGCGCCCGGCCCGCCACAGGAGTCGCTGGAGCGCGATGAGACAAGGATATCCCTACCGGCCAAACCCTCCCTAACCCGGACGACGCTATGCCCAATTGTGCGTCGCCCCACGGACCTCCCGGTCGCGGCCGGCTGCGACAGAGCCTGGGCGCGAACCCAGAGACTCTGGTGGCGCAGTTAGCACTGCGGTGCAGTGCCCTAGACCACTGCGCCACCCGGGAGGTGTTATGCCTTGTTGAAGTTAAAGGTTCAATGCAGACATTTTAATCTCAATATCAAATAATTTCTGGGAAACAATTAAGTACCTTACTGGTATTGTTTTCAATTAAAATTGTAAAAAAAAACAAAAGCTTCTTAGTAAAGAGTAATTTCTCAGGCAAGAATTTTACTAGCACTCTCTGGGAGTGGTTTGAGAGGGGAGGGACAAACTGAAAACTAGCTGTTATTGGAACTCTTTTTTGTTTGTCACCAGGCAGGCCAAAACTCCACCCCACCAAAACAGGCTGAAATTTCAGGTGGTATTTTCAAACAGCTCTTACACTAAAAGGGCATTATCATAATTTTTACAATTTCACAGCATTATTCCAACCTCATAGTATGGAGCTACTAAAACACAGGAAAAATAAAAATGTTGATTGCACTGGACCTTTAATGCTCGGGAGCTTTTGGTTGAAATATTTCAGAACAAGATGATGGGATGAAGTTTCCTTGTTGTGGGGTGACATCCATTAGTGTGATGTTCCGAGCCCATCCTAAGGGGGAAGGGGAACGAAGCCAGCAGAGAGAGAAGACCCCTAAAAGGATTTCACTATCTGCCAATAGACTTTTCTCACTGGCAGCTGTGTCACCCACAACAAGTAGCTACACTACTTTCCAGAATCGCATCACCTTAGGGCTGAAGTTGTTGATGCTTGGAAGGATTTATGTTCCAGCTTTCTCTGATGTTTGCTTTAAAATGTGACCTGATTAAACACCTCAAGTCTCTCTCTCTCCCTCTCTATCGACCTCCTTCTCTTTCTCACACCTCTCTCTCTATCTTCTCCGTCTCTCTCTTTTTCTTCCTTCTGTCTCACTGGTCTCTCTCTCTCCCCCTCTTTCCCTCTCTATCATACACTAACACGCTTCATCTTTTACAAGTCTGTAGATTGGGACAGGTGGTCTTTACATAATTGACCACATTGCTGTGTGGGCTCTTCTCCCTCTCCTGGCATGTGGGGCGGCTATGCCGGCTAAAACTCAGCCATGCTGCTTCCATTGAAGCCCTCAGCTGAACCCATCACACTGTATCTAGAGCTAAGAGCAGTCGCTAAGAGGAATCTCTCACAATCTCACAGACAAACTTTTGGGTAACTGCATAATGCATTATGATTCAGGTATAATGCATTGCAAGACTTGTCATAAGAATGTTATGACACCTTTATAATGGATTATTGATGACTGTCAGAAAAGCCCAACCTTGTGTGGTACTAATACTATGAAATGTTCTTCACGAAGGAATGAAATATCAAATAACATTGGCTCTGGCCCAAACAAACTGCCATACGTAATTTATTACCCTGGTAATGGGTTTATCAAGTAATACAGTAGGTTGGGTTGGGTTGGGTGACAGTTGGGATACACATGGTGTTGTAGATTGATTCTGACAATCTCTGTTGGTGGCATCGTTGGTGTATTTATACTGGACAAAAATACAAAGGCAAGCTGTAAAGTGTTGTTCCCATGTTTCACGAGCTGAAATAAAAGATCCAGGAAATGTTCAATACGCACAAAAAGCTTATTTCACTCAAATTTAATGCCCAAATTTGCTTACATCCCTGTTAGTGAGCATTTTTCCTTTGCCAAGATAATCCATCCACCTGACAGGTGTGGCATATCAAGAAGCTGATTAAACAACATGATCATTAGTAAAAGGCCACTCTAAAATGGGAGGTTTTGTCACACAACACAATGCCACAGATGTCTCAAGTTTTGAGGGAGCTTGCAATTGGCATGCTGACTGCAGGAATGTCCAGCAGAGTTGTTGACAGAAAATGTAATGTTCATTTCTCTACCATAAGCCGCCTCCAAACTTGTTTTAGAGAATTTGGCAGTATGTCCAACTGGCCTCACAACCGCAGACCACGTGTTACCACTCCAGCCTAGGACCTCAACATCTGGCCTTTTTACCTGCGGGATCGTCTGAGACCAGCCACCCGGACAGCTCATGAAACTGTAGGTTTGCAGAACCAAAGAATTTCTGCACAAACTGTCAGAAACCATCTCAGGAAAGCTAATCTGCGTGCTCATCGTCCTCACCTGGGGCTTGACCTGACTGCAGTTCGGTGTCGTAACCAACTTCAGTGGTCAAATGCTACCCTTTGATGGCCACTGGCACGCTGGTGAAGTGTGCTCTTAACGGATGAATCCTGGTTTCAACTGTACAGGGCAGATGTCAGACAGCGTGTATGGCATTGTGTGGGTGAGTGGTTTGCTGATGTCAACGTTGTGAACAGAGTGCCCCATGGTGGCGGTGGGGTTATGGTATGGGCAGGCATAAGCTATGGACAACAAACACAATTGCTTTATATCAATGGCAATTTGAATGCACAAAGATACTGTGACGAGATCCTGAGCCCAATTGTCATGCCATTCATCCCCACTTCTTCCATGGCCTGCATATTGACATGTTTGGGATGCTCTGGATCGACGTGTACGACAGCGTGATCCAGTTCCCGCCAATATCCAGCAACTTCGCACAGCAATTGAAGAGGAGTGGGACAAAATTCCACAGGCCACAATAAACAGCCTGATCAACTCTATGCGAAGGAGATGTACTGTGCTGCATGAAGCAAATGGTGGTCACACCAGATACAGACTGGTTTTCTGATCCACGCCCCTAGTTTTTTAAGGTATCTGTGACCAACAGATACATATCTGTATTCCCATGTGAAATCCATAGATTAGGGCCTAATGAATGTATTTCAATTGACTGATTTCCTTATATGAACTGTATTTCAGTAAAATATTTGAAATTGTTGCATGTTGCATTTATATTTTTGTTCAGTAGTATTTTATTAGGATCCCCATTAGCTGCTGACAAGGCAGCAGCTACTCTTCCTGGGGTCCAAACAGGAATAAAACAATTCTTCATAAGCTACATCGTAAAATAAAACACTACATCAAACAAGACATTGTGCATTATACATATGTACACTGCTCTTTTACTACATCCTGTATTTACAGTATAAAATGTACAATATTACAATGTGTGGGTGTGTGTAGCGTGTGTGTGTGTGTGTGTGTGTGTGTGTGCGTGTGCGTGTGTGCGTGCGTGTGTGTGTGTCTCGTCACAGTCCGCGTTGTGATGCGAGGTGCTGTTTTATCAGTTTATCTGGTGTGTGATTTATATGGCCTACTGTATATTACAGTTGTAAGTCCCTGGAGCCAGTCGGTGGAGACATGCCACTCTCATGCCTCCGCGGCTGTAAATCACTACCATTGACAGACTGAATATTGGTCTGGGGAAATCTCTAGGTGTGTGTGTGCCTGCCCTGGGTTCCTCTCTCATGGGGAAACGTGCAGAGGGATGGATAGTGGGTCGAACTGGGTTTTGTTACTGGATAACCTAACCCTATCAAACATGGCCTCAACAGACTATGTCAAAGATGCTGACATAGGCGTTTTACATTAATGTCTTCTAAGCTTTACATTGGTTTATAGTTACATCGATGAGCTCCTGGTGTTGAGTCTGTTTCTATATTTGTTGTGCAACCAGGCTGCTCGTAAAGTTTGGTCAAAGAATCGAGAGTCCCATCAACACGATCAAACATCCCTCTCTTCTGAAAAACGCCACTCAAACAGACAAGCTATAACAACCTAAAGCAATACCAAAATGTCGCTATGTTGCCAATAGCATGTTAAGTAGCTGACTTGCAGCACTGCAGAACTACGATGACAATGCAATTCGAACAATTGTGATTATTCACCAAGGGGACAAATGAGGACTTGTTGAAACAGTCTAGACATACCAGGGGAATGTAGACGTGACAGTGCGTGCAGTAGAAGCATTTGGAGAAATTCAAGAAATGAAAAGTGAGAGGTTGGGACAATATATATATTTTATCACTTTCCCACTTTTCCTGTCCGTGAGAACAAATATTACAGAGTGAAATATATATAGTATGTAGATGCAGGGGCATTGCCCTAAACATTCACATATAGAACAGAGACAAAATGGCTGAAATGGATCGTTAGAGGCAAATTGCAAACAAAGCACCATTCCAACAAACACAGTATCTGTAATGGCCTACATTATGAGATATGACAAGAATGTATGTGGGAAAGCTGTGCGTGTGTAAACAGTAGGACTTGTTTAGCATTAGGCTATGTGGTTGCTGGAGCTACAGTAGTTTATTCTTTTAGAGTCTCCTATGCTATGATGTTGAGGTTTCTGGAGATAACTTGGTGACTCGGTAACAGAATGCCAAAATAAAGTATTGAGGGAGTGGATATAATAGGAGATGTTTAGGTTAAGTGTAAATAAGGACACTTCCTCATTCCACGTACAGTACCCTGAGTACAACTATCCAAGGTGCTGGACACCTCACATCCTTTATGTATACAGATACTGCAGTAAAAATGTATTTGAAGCAGTTGCCATCCAGAAGAGTCAGAAGAAAATAAAAGTTTTCCAATAATTGGGAGATTGTGTGTGTGGGTGTGCAATTCTTCACAGGAAGCTCATTAACACTGGCGCCATGGCAAATTCAACAGCTGATATACTGAAAGTGCTTCGGCTAACTATCTAAGAGTGTGGACAGGCTTAGATTGGAGTCATAGGTCTTGTCATAGGAAGAGCCAGATAGAGGTTCCTCAGGGGACCAAGAGAAACTTTCAGAGAAACCATGGATGAAAAGGAAAACTTCAACCAGGAATCACACATACTGTTAAACTTGATAACACAACCAATACGTAAAACATCAGACAAAAACGGCATCTCTAGGGCTAAGGTCAAGGAGAACAACAACTAAACAGCTCAACAATACAGCTTGAGTCTGAATCTCTGAGGTAAAGGTCACGAACAACAGCGTGTTGATTTGTGGTACAGGAGTTTCCCCTAAATCCCCTCTTTAGGCCTGGCCCTGTTATGTTTGTTAACTCTCAACACACCATGAAGGGTGTGACCTTTCCCCTCCTAACCCTGCTACACACACGCACACACACACACACACACACACACACACACACACACACACACACACACACACACACACACACACACACACACACACACACACACACACACACACACACACACACACACACACACACACACACACACGCACACACGCACACACACACACACACACACACACACACACACACACACAGCTATTCTATTGTGGCCTCAGGGCGGCTAACTTCCCCTCTGACTGACGAACAAGTCCTTTGTGATTCTGACTCCAGTCCAGTGGGGTCTGGCCTGGGGGGAAGGAAGGAGGTAGTATTTCCCATCAGGAAAGTCAAATCTTGCCAACTGTCAGCAGATCTGGAGTTATTCCTAAAACAACTCAAAATAAAACAGCCTAACCTTTATGTACCTGTTTGATCTTCACTTACTGTACAACTAGTCTCAGTGGGCTTGAGTCCTGTTATCTGCTGTGTTATTGAATGGTGAGTTAGAGGGACGTCCCTGCTTCACTATACACAGTATCTGTGTCTTTATAACACACCAACATGGTTCTCCTACTCTTTTCACACTGTTTTGCTGACCCAATCCGTACTATGCTGCCTTGGATATATTCAGCATAGTTCCAGAAACTATGTTGGATTGCGTAACTAGGCCAGCCCAGTACGGCTTGGTTGGGCTCAGTAGTGTAGAAAGGGTATCAGAGGATGTTATGGTCCTTCTAAAGGTGAAGTGTGTGTTTTCTGTCATGTGACTCTGCTTGAGGGCCCATGTGGGTTCCCTCTGTGGATTCCTCCCTAACAGATGGTTATGGGCTGTGTCTGTGTGTCTGTCTCTCTTCCTCTCTCTCTGTTTCTCTGTGTGTCTCTCTCTCTCTCTCTCTCTCTCTCTGTTTCTCTGTGTGTCTCTCTCTCTGTTTCTCTCTCTGTTTCTCTCTCTGTTTCTCTGTCTGTTTCTCTGTCTGTCTGTCTGTCTGTCTGTCTGTCTGTCTGTCTGTCTGTCTGTCTGTCTGTCTGTCTGTCTGTCTGTCTGTCTGTCTGTCTGTCTGTCTGTCTGTCTGTCTGTCTGTCTGTCTGTCTGTCTGTCTGTCTGTCTGTCTGTCTGTCTGTCTGTCTGTCTCTCTCTGTATGTGTGTGTGTCTACTGTACAACAACCCTGTGGTACTAGTATGTTATTAGAACAGTAGGTGTCCTGTGGGCGACCTGACCCTTTAGTGAATGGTTTATCACTACAAAGGGAATTATTTAGCCAGGGCCTTTATCCCAAACTGACCTATATTTTACATTGAATTACTTGTTGCTTATCATTTTGCTTTAATTGTAATGTTTTACCTCAGGTAACAATCGTAAAACAATCAGTCTAGACAACCTACAATCACTTCAGGACAAATACTCCTACGCTGACCTATTTTCTGACTAGACCAGACTGAATCAACAGTGCATATTTTGGTGTAAATGTGAAACATGCAGGACGGACCCGTTGTCAATTATTGTATCATACAGTACATAATGGTAATTCTTCTTACGGATAATTAGAGGGATAACTTCTACTTGCACACAATCCCGGATCCGGGAGCACCCTCATCAGTAAAAAAGCTGACTAGCATAGCCTAGCATAGCGCCACAAGTAAATACTAGCATCTAAATATCATTAAATCACAAGTCCAAGACACCAGATGAAAGATACACATCTTGTGAATCCAGCCATCATTTCTGATTTTTAAAATGTTTTACAGGGAAGACACAATATGTATTTCTATTAGCTAACCACCATAGCAAAAGACACACCTTTTTTTTCCCACCATTTTTTTCCTGCATAGGTAGCTATCACAAATTCGACCAAATAAAGATATAAATAGTCACTAACCAAGAAACAACTTAATCAGATGACAGTCTGATAACATATTTATTGTATAGCATATGTTTTGTTAGAAAAATGTGCATATTTCAGGTATAAATCATAGTTTTACATTGCAGCCACCATCACAACTCTCACCAAAGCAACTAGAATAACTACAGAGACCAACGTGAATTACCTAAATACTCATCATAAAACATTTATGAAAAATACACAGCGTACGGCAAATGAAAGACAAAGATCTTGTGAATCCAGCCAATATTTCAGATTTTTTAAGTGTTTTACAGCGAAAACACAATATAGCATTATATTAGCTTACTACAATAGCCAACCACACAACAGCATTGATTCAAGCCAACAATAGCGATAACGAATAAACCAGCAAAATATATTAATTTTTTCACTAACCTTCTCAAACTTCTTCAGATGACAGTCCTATAACATCATATTACACAATACATATAGAGTTTGTTCGAAAATGTGCATATTTAGCGGCACAAATCGTGGTTATACAATGAGAATAGTAGCCAAGCTGCCAACAAAATGTCGGGAGAAATCTTGGGAGAGGCACCTAATCTAATCAGTAACTAATCATAAACTTGACTAAAAAATACAGGTTGAGGGCCTCCCGGGTGGCGCAGTGGTCTAGGGCACTGCATCGCAGTGCTAGCTGCGCCACCAGTCTCTGGGTTCGCGCCCAGGCTCTGTCGCAGCTGGCCGCGACCGGGAGGTCCGTGGGGCGACGCACAATTGGGCTAGCGTCGTCCGGGTTAGGGAGGGTTCTGCCGGTAGGGATATCCTTGTCTCATTGCGCTCCAGCGACTCCTGTGGCGGGCCAGTCGCATTGCGCGCTAACCAAGGGGGCCAGGTGCACGGTGTTTCCTCCGACACATTGGTGCGGCTGGCTTCCGGGTTGGAGGCGCGCTGTGTTAAGAAGCAGTGCGGCTTGGTTGGGTTGTGCTTCGGAGGACGCGTGGCTTTCGACCTTCGTCTCTCCCGAGCCCGTACGGGAGTTGTAGCGATGAGACAAGATAGTAATTACTAGCGATTGGATACCACGAAAATTGGGGAGAAAAGGGAATAAAAAAAACAACAAAAAAACAACATAAAAAATACAGGTTGGACAGCAAATGAAAGATACATTAGTTCTTAATGCAACCGCTGTGTTAGATTTGTAAAATTAACGTTACTACGACATACAGCGTGCGTTAAAGCGAGACCGCACCGAAATTAATGGCGCAATAGTAGTTTCACATTTTTCAACAGAACAACGAATTAACATCATAAATAGTTCTTACTTTTTGATGAGCTTCCATCAGAATCTTGGGCAAGTTGTCCTTTGTCCAGAAGAATTGTTGCTCGGTTGTAGATTGTCGCCTTCAACTTTGGAATTAGCAGTAAACATTAGCCATGTGGCGAAGACGTGCCCAACTCACTATAACGCAGCACAAAGAAATATCCGAAAATCGCAATATACTGATATAAACTGATATAACTCGGTTTAAAATAACTACATTATGATGTCTTTAACACCTATATCGAATAAAATCAGAGCCGGATATATCTAAGGCATATAACGGGAGCTTTCCAGAACGCCATCCTGAGGTCTGTCTTGCGTCATGGCGAATGTTGAAAAGAGTGCACCCCACGTTCCCAGACCCTTTATATGGCCTCAGATCTGCCTAGCAACTCCATTCCAATTCTCACTATTTGCTGACATCTAGGGGAAGGCGTATGCAGTGCATGTCGACCAATAGAAGACATGCAAATTAATAAACTGACCCTAGAACAGACTGCCTGATTTCAGATTTCTCACTTCCTCACAGGAAGTTTGCTCCAACTTGAGTTCTGTTTTACTCACAGATATAATTCAAACGGTTTTAGAAACTAGAGAGTGTTTTCTATCCAATAGTAATAATAATATGCATATTGTACGAGCAAGAATTGAGTACGAGGCAGTTTAATTTGTGAACAAAATTTTTACAAAGTGAAAACAGCACCCCCTATTGAGAAAAGGATAACAGTGAATATTAAAATGTCTTATGACAATGTCAGAAATAGTTAGCTAGATCAGGTGAAAATGTAAAACTTGACAGAGTCAAGAGATGTTAAAACTAATTTCCGAACCCCAAAAGGCACAATTAAAGGGGCTAGGTGTCTATCTATCCCCTTTACAGTTTTTTACAATCCCTTTGGCACTAATTTCAGATCCTTGATGTCATTTTTCAGAACTCTAGACACAAAACTCACAACCGATGATCAAAATGCACATTTTTCAGAACTCTAGACACAAACTCACAACCAATGATCAAAATGAACATTTTTCAAAACTCTTTTTCCAAATGCTTGGATACAATACACATAAAGCTAAGATAATTTGTTCATTGAACTAAAATCACCTGTTCAAAATGACACAACTTAACATCAAAGTATTACCATTTCAAAATGCAATTCACACATTACGTCTGAGATGACTGTCTATTCATTTCATTACAATGATCTAACTATCAATTGATACAACTGCTCAAAATGATAAGTAACTGTTGCGTTACTCTTAATGCATAGTGGAAACTGACAAACAATATTCCATGTTTAGATCATGAAAGTTTCAGGATAATGAGATCCATTGACACCAATTACCGTGGAACATGAACCAATTGGACTACATTATCTATGGATGCAATATTTCATCATCATTCTTTATCAGACACTGTTTCTATGGTCCCATGTACCACTTTTCCAGACCATGTTTTCAGATTTGACATTACTGTAGACTCACCGGCCACTTTATTAGGTACACCTATCTAGTACTGGGTAGGACCACCTTTCGCCTCCACAACAGCCCGAATTATTCACGGTGTTGTACGTTAAGAGATGCTCTTCTGCACACCACTGTTTTAAACAGCTGTTATTTGAGCGTTTGTGGCCTTTCTGTTAGCTTGAATGAGTCTGGACATTCTCTTCTGACCTCTCTCATTAACAAGGTGGTTTTGCCCACAGAACTGCCGCTCACTGAATGTGTTTTGTTCATTGCACCATTCTCTGTAAACTCTAGAGACTGTAGTGCGTAAAAATCCCAGGAAGGCAGCTGTTTCTGAGGTGCTGGAATCACCATGTGTGGCATCAACAATCATACCACGGTCAAAGTTGCTTAGATTACGCATCTTTCCGGTTCTAATGTTTGGTCGAACAACATCTAAAGCTCTCTACTCTATATACTCTATATATTGAGTTGCAGGCAGCCACATGATTCGCTGTTCGAATGTAACCGTCCTTGATGAGCTAAATCAGTTCTGTAGAGCTGATGGCATGACCTATGCCATTGTGTGGGATAATGTCAGGTTCCACCATGCTCAAATGGTGCAAGCATGGTTTCAGGCCCATCCACAATTTACCACCCTGTGCTTACCCCCATACTCTCCTTTCCTTAACCCGATTGAGGATTTTTCTCCACATGGAGGTGGAAGGTATATGATAGACGCCCTCACGAACACCCTTCTCCAGGCCATGGATGACGCATGCAATGACATCACGGCAGACCAGTGTCAGGCCTGGATTCGCCATGCCCGAAGATTCTTCCCAAGATGTTTGGCTAATGAAAACATCCATTGTGATGTGGATGAGAACCTGTGGCCAAATCCACAAGACAGGATTGATGGAAATATAGAAGTACAGTAATCAATCTTTTGTTTAGCTTTTTACAGTAAGCCAGGTGAGGAACACTGCAGTTGACCTTTAACTCTTTTTTTCTTTTTTTGTAGCTATTTATTTTTGCTTTGATTCAAAGAAACCTATGTTGTGATTTTATTGTATTTCATCAATACATTTCATATTTTGTTCAATGATTCCACTGTGTCTGTAGTATTCTCTCTACTAGTCCTTTTACAGTGATGTATTTACATGTAGTAGCATAATGAAACATGTATCACATATTTTGTACTACAATATTTAATGATTGTACGAACAACTACACAGTGAAACTATCGGTATCTTGTGTGTGGGTGATCTAAATGAATGGTCTTATGGTATTTCATGATAAATTAGTTATTTGAACCAATGATTCTGCAAGTGCATGGTTTCTTTAACGATATAAATGCACAATGCAATGTTTTGAGCATTGGACAGCCTGTGTTACAAGTGATGACCGTTTTGAGTTTGTGTCTAGTTTTGAAAAATGACCACAAGGTTCTGAAATTAGTGCCAAAGTGATTGTTAAAAACTGTAAAACAATGTACTGAAATCAGTATTCAGACATTTCTCTTACACAACGACCTTTCCTTGAGGTGTAGGTTGTGCTATATTTAATGTTACACAAAAGCAGAATCTTTAGTAGCTTGAATGAAACTAACTGTCCACTGGCACATTCAGCAGATGGATACACAATTATGTTGAACAGTGTGTGTGTGTGTGTGTGTGTGTGTGTGTGTGTGTGTGTGTGTGTGTGTGTGTGTGTGTGTGTGTGTGTGTGTGTGTGTGTGTGTGTGTGTGTGTGTGTGTGTGTGTGTAGCAGGGTTAGGAGGGGAAAGGTCATATCCTTTATGGTGTGTGTGTGTGTAGCAGGGTTAGGAGGGGAAAGGTCATATCCTTTATGGTGTGTGTGTGTGTGTGTGTGTAGCAGGGTTAGGAGGGGAAAGGTCATATCCTTTATGGTGTGTGTGTGGGGGGGGGGGGGGACAGGTATAAGCCAGAGGAACTGTTCTGATACTAGCCAGAGGATCTGTTCTTGTCCCTCTGTGCTGTGGACAGTGATGTTAGCCTACTTTGCATGTGTTTGTTGTCTAGGGGTTGTTCAGCTCAGGTTTGTGGCAGAGCTAACCTCTGTTTTGCATTTTCATTTGGGTTTAAAATACATTAATAAAATATTCATTTTGCATGCAATTTGCATTCATGTCAGTTCCCATAAGGGCAACGTCACATCGCTACAATATTTCTGGCAAGTGTTACAGGTTATTTTTTGCGGCTTGGTTGCAGAATATGTTGTTAATGACAATCCCATTTTTCATAAGGTGTTAGAAATGTACACTGCTCAGTCTCACACTCTCCCTTCAACAATAATATAATAAAGTGACAAGGAATAATCAGGGGACAGAAATGTACCATTAGGAACACCCTTAGCATTTTGAATATCGTTGCAATTTGGCAGAAACCTTACTTGAACTATGAGAAATGATTATGTGTTTAATCACTTTATTCTCAAACTGATGAGGAAGCCTCACAGCACAGGTGTCACTACAAACCTTCTTCTCACTATCCATCCCTACAATACTACTAGCTTCACAAGCATCCCATTCTCCGACTTCTCACTGCAGAGCAAAACAGCACTGCCCATAATTAAATAAGTCTATCAGCTGAGTGAAAGATATGATTACATCCACTGACTCTATGTTTTTACAGTATATTCCTTAGGGCTGTAGCTCCTGCCTAGGAAATCGTGTTAACCTACAGGGCCATTCATTAATGTTGCATCATCCTCTCATACTGTCTGTCTGTCTGCCTGCCTGTCTGTCTGTCGTTCTCTGTGTGTGTTTGTGTGTGTGTGTGTAATGACTTATTGTGGAAAGGTGTTTACAGAGGAGTTGTCAGGACATGCAGAGTCAACGAATGTGTGCCTTAGGGGCCGCTCCACTCCTATGCAGTAGTAATTAAAGAATCCTCCAAATAGGCCTAGTTTGAGAGAAAAGACAAGTTCTGTAAATTATTCAAAGGGTTTAATATTTCAAATTAGAGCCAATCGAATTACCAAACTAATTTCATACAGACAACCCCTCTATCTACGCAGCTCTCACACAGGAAGGATTCAAGAAAGGCAGTATCTTGGAATCACCTTCATGTTATTGTTTAAGATGAACTGGGCTGTTGCCACGACAACGCCGGGGAGGTGTGGGTTGCCTCAGCCTGCCTAATTTCTTGTTTCCTGAAATAGCCCCTTAGCGCTTTAAATTGTTTAAACAGATAACTGGAAATCTGGCCCTGTGCCAGGAGCATGCCCCACTGCCACATGGGATATTAGAGGCGGCACAAACAGAGGCCTGGCCACTGCAAGGGAATAGGTCCAGCAGCCAGCGAGTCACATCCCCCTGATCAGTCGCTTTCAACCAGCCCAGCCTGCTAATTGTCTTCATCTCAGTCAGCGAAGGTCTCCCATTTGCTATCGAATTAGACCAATAAGGAGCTAAGTCATAGGGGGCTGTTGTTGGAGTGGAGGGGGAGGAGGGGAGGAGGAGGGTTGATGTCTTTGACTTTAGCCAAGTGTAGGCTAGATAATTAGATAATAAATGAATGCTGTCTAGTTCATCGAATAGGCTTGGCTGTCATAAGATACTGGAATAATAGTGTGACATTAAAACCAAGACAGGAACATGTTCTGTTGACTATTAGTTATATTGTTTTCATGGCATTATTACTCAGAAGAGGGCATTCCACACACACACACACGCACACACACACACACACACACACACACACACACACACACACACACACACACACACACACACACACACACACACACACACACACACACACACACACACACACACACACACACACTCTCTCTCTCTCTCTCTCCCTCTCTGGCTGCTGGGGTCTGGGGGAGATAATTATCAGCTACATTGGCAGCAGTCTCCATGTCCCTCCATTCCCCCAGCGAGCCAGCCAAGCCCCCTTGATGAAAGCCATCAGTCACTGCTGACCAACGGCTCTGGTCACTGGACTGTGAAGGGGATGTCTCTATAAGCACCTCTCTGGCCGCCGCCAAATTATGATTTAATGCCTTTAATTCCCACCTTCCCGGGGCTTATCAAAAGGTTAGTTCAGGAGCACCCTGACAAGTTTATAAGGGCCTTGTTGGGTGTTTGGCTGGGGGACACTGCAATGCAATTGCGTTGGACTCCAGACACATAAGCTATGTATGGCTTGCTGAATGCATCTGTTGGTGGTTGTTGCTTACCACTGGGGTTGTTGGTGGTGGTTGGTTACCACCGGAGCTGTTGGTGGTTGTTGGTTACCACCGGGGTTGTTGGTGGTTGTTGGTTACCACTGGGGTTGTTGGTGGTGGTTGGTTACCACCGGAGCTGTTGGTGGTTGTTGGTTACCACCGGGGTTGTTGGTAGTTGTTGGTTACCACCGGGGCTGTTGGTGGTTGTTGGTTACCACCGGGGCTGTTGGTGGTTGTTGGTTACCACCGGGGTTGTTGGTGGTTGTTGGTTACCACCGGGGCTGTTGGTGGTTGTTGGTTACCACCGGGGCTGTTGGTGGTTGTTGGTTACCACTGGGGCTGTTGGGGTTTGTTGGTGATTGTTGGTTACCACCGGGGTTGTTGGTGGTTGTTGGTTACCACCGGGGTTGCTGGTGGTTGTTGGTTACCACCGGGGCTGTTGGTGGTTGTTGGTGGTTATTGGTTACCACCGGGGTTGTTGGTGGTTGTTGGTTACCACCGGGGTTGTTGGTGGTTGTTGGTTACCACCGGGGTTGTTGGTGGTTGTTGGTTACCACCGGGGTTGTTGGTGGTTGTTGGTTACCACCGGAGCTGTTGGTGGTTGTTGGTTACCACCGGGGCTGTTGGTGGTTGTTGGTTACCACCGGGGTTGTTGGTGGTTGTAGGTTACTACCGGGGCTGTTGGTGGTTGTTGGTGGTTGTTGGTTACCACCGGGGTTGTTGGTGGTTGTTGGTTACCACCGGGGCTGTTGGTGGTTGTTGGTTACCACCGGGGTTGTTGGTGGTTGTTGGTTACCACCGGGGTTGCTGGTGGTTGTTGGTTACCACCGGGGCTGTTGGTGGTTGTTGGTTACCACCGGGGCTGTTGGGGTTTGTTGGTGATTGTTGGTTACCACCGAAGCTGTTGGTGGTTGTTGGTTACCACCGGGGCTGTTGGTGGTTGTTGGCATTACAGGCATAGATTCTTTAGTGAGAATGTGCTCTACACATTCACAAACACACCTAAAAACACACACACACACAAACACAAGCCCAAATACACACACACACACACACACACACACACACACACACACACACACACACACACACACACACACACACACACACACACACACACACACACACACACACACACACACAACCCTCTCCTGCCCCCAAACATACACACACTGGGAGTAAGAATGATGTTTGACTGAGTGAGATCAATGTGTGGAAAATGTAACATATGCTCTTGGTGACTGTCTAGATGAAGAGTGATGTCTTGGGGAGTGACATGTTGAAAATAACATGGAGGGAGAGCGGATATTCCCATGATTGTAGATAACACACAAACATTTAGAGAGGATAGTTTTCTTGACTCTGTTGATAGCCTGCTTAAACCAAACTAAATGCTGTAATCAACATTGTGAAACAACGTTCAGTCAGTTTCAACCAGGCTAATCCACCAACATTCGGTCAGTTTCAACCAGGCTAATCCACCAACGTTCGGTCAGTTTCAACCAGGCTAATCCACCAACGTTCGGTCAGTTTCAACCAGGCTAATCCACCAACGTTCAGTCAGTTTCAACCAGGCTAATCCACCAACATTCGGTCAGTTTCAACCAGACTAATCCACCAACGTTCAGTCAGTTTCAACCAGGCTAATCCACCAACGTTCAGTCAGTTTCAACCAGGCTAATCCACCAACGTTCGGTCAGTTTCAACCAGGCTAATCCACCAACGTTCAGTCAGTTTCAACCAGGCTAATCCACCAACGTTCAGTCAGTTTCAACCAGGCTAATCCACCAACGTTTTTCCTACACATAAATGGGTCTCTGTCAATCACCCTCATCATGTCTTCTTATGGAGTGATTTACACAAAATATATTCTGATCGAAAGGTAGTCATAATAAGATGCAGCTGCCATACTCGTGCACACACGCACACACACACACACACACACACACACACACACACACACACACACACACACACACACACACACACACACACACACACACACACACACACACACACACACACACACACACACACACACAGAAATGCTTCCATGATTTCATGAGTGGTGTGCAAAACAGATCATGCTTAAGCCTCGGATTTATCTGTCAGCACCAATTTATGACTGTCATCATCATTATCATTGGGAGTAATGTCTTTGGAGTACATATGGAGCAGTAAATTCTATTCCTGGGTGGGTTGTTAATTGTGAATATTACTCGTACACAGCCTATCTAACAGACATGTCATACACTGTCTGTCTGAGGACATAATCTGGTTATAGGGTGGATATGCCTGAGGATCCTCCCTATCTAGAACATATGGGAGAGCAAGATAGCTTTTATTTAGGGGGAATTGGGATACTGTTGTATGTCTCTATAAGATTTTTTTTTAAATGATGGTGATTATGATTTTGTTGTTGATGATGAAAACATCAATGGAAAATACAAATAGAATTGTTGAACTCCTCCTTTATATGATATGGGCTTGTTAGCAATGACTTACAAAGACAAGCACTTTGATATTCACTACACTCTTTAAAAAAGGGTTCCAAAAGGGTTCTTCGGCTGTCCCCATAGGTCGGGTTCTACATGGAACTCAAAAGGGTTTTACCTGGAACCAAAAGGGTTCTTTAAAGGGTTCTCCTATGGGGATAGTCGAAGCACCCTTTCAGTGTTCTAGACAGCACCTTTATTCCTACGAGTGTACTGTAGGCCTAATAAAGCATTGTCACCATATGCTTGCGGCTGTTCAATATGATTACCCATAGGTGCTTCCTCTCCTCAGCCCAGTGACAAACCATCAAATGGAGAACATAAAAGTTTACTAGTAGAGTTGTGAGAATGGCACGGATGAAAGAACCTGTTTTCAAAAGGACTCCTTTTCTTTGTACTGTGGCATGCACATTTAAACCAGTATTCTCCAACATAACATAGTGACCTGGATCTGATCTGAAGCCTGTGTGGTGGAAACCAAATAATGAAAGTAGCTATAGTTCCAGAGGATTTTTTATCCTTAGATAATTAAAGATTTGCCAAACCGATTCCTCTGTGAGCCGCAACCATGTAAGTGAAAGTTTGATTTTAGAAAAGAGGATTTGGATTTGTGATTCTATATCAGACTCGTCATGGTTGAGGAAATAACTATCAAAGACTGGAGAAAAAATAATTCTCCCCAATCCCGAATGAAAAGGAAATGTATTTCTAAGATCTCTGAGCCAGATATGCCTTTTTGTTTTGCTAGAGGTAATTACTTTGCTGCATTTAATAACTGCTCTTTTAACATGTTCTCGATTTCAAAACAAGACTGGAAATGTTTTATTCAAAACAAGTTATTTAATGAATGTAGGTCAGATCATTCTATATACAGTATATATAAAGACATCTGCATATTTCTCTATTTAATTTAAAAACAATATTTTTTTGTTGTTGGATGTCTGCCATATCTGCCAAGATAGAATTTAACATGGACAAAATAAGGACGGAATTATGATACCACTTATGTAGAGTACTTGTGAATGTATTAAAATAATACACTGAACAAAAATATAAACGCAACATGCAACAGTTTCAACAATTTTACTGAGTTACAGTTCATATCAGGAAATCAGTCAATTTAAATAAATACATTAGGCCCTAATTTATGGATGTAATTTGAATGGGCATAGGCCCACTCACTTGGGAGCCAGGCCCAACCTCTGGGGAGCCAGGCCCAGCCAATCAGAATGAGTTTTTCCCCACAAAAGGGCTTTATTGCAGACAGTAATACTCCTCAGTTTCATCAGCTGTCCGGTTGGCTGGTCTCAGACAATCCGGCAGGTTGTGAGGCCGGTTGGGCGTACTGTAAAATTCTCTAAAATGACGTCGGTGGCGGCTTATGGTAGAGAAATTAACATTAAATTGCATGCTCCCTCAAAACTTGAGACATCTGTGGCATTGTGTTGTGTGAAAAAACTGCATATTTTAGGATGTCCTTTTATTGCCCCCAGCACAAGGTGCACCTGTGTAATAAGCTTCTTGATATGCCCCACCAACAGGGATGTATACAAAGTTGTGCACAACATTTGAGAGAAATACGTTTTTTGTGCGTATGGAAAACTTATGGGATCTTTTATTTCAGCTCATGAAACATGGGACTAAGACTTTACATGTTGCATTTATATTTTTGTTCAGTATAGTTTGGGCTAAATGAAGAAAACGAACAGTTCTTATATGAGATTGGCACCCTGGCCCATCCTCTTTCCCCGCCTCCCCAGAACTTTTGTGGGTCCTCAAACTGACCTTTGACTGCAGTAGTGAGGAAACATGACCTATACAGTAAGGCAACCAACTACTTTGAAGCGCAACTTTGTTTTAATGTTAGGATATTGTTTACTCAGATAACCCAATTCCATCCTGTTTAATATTCATACTGCCAGTGCACACGTATGGTCCTAATTTACTCTCAACATCACGGCATAATGTAACTGGCCACATAAGGATTCAAGCTTGTTTTAGTGTATTTTTGTATTGTTCAATTCTTCATTTTTTTTAATCTTAAAAATAAACCAGAATTCCTGGGAGATGACTAAAGAACATGTGCAGCCACAACGCTTAGCGATAATGAGGCAGACTACAAACTAAAGAGCGAAGAACTACAGACAACAACACAACTCGTTTCTGAAGTAGTGTGTGTGTGTGTCTTCTGGGCGGTTGAAGCAGCCTTGAGTGTGTAGCTAAGCTAAGGGCTGCATACCCACTGATGGCTCTGTATCGAACAGACGGTGTTGTCTGCCACTCAAGGCCATTCACGCAGACTCTCGGCAGAGGAGAGTGAAATATGAACAGCTGTCTCCTTTTGCAATTAACCTTATTCTGCTGTCCAGCAAGGAGGTATGGTCCTGTATCAAGGTTATTAAAGTTCTGTGTTTTTATATTAGTTTTAGTTTACTATAATAACCTTGTCTTGTATTACCGTATTGATCGCTTGGCAGGACTGTAATATACTGTATTATTGACAGAGAAAAAAGGAAAACATTATTGATAGAAACAGTTCTCAATGCCACTGAGGTAGTCAAAGGATGATCTCACTGAAGGACAAGTTCATAGCACTGTATGACACTGTACTGCCCATAGTTCAACTATACCATCATGGTATTAGCCTGACCATGAACTTTCTTATTATCGCCATCGTCTCACGTCTGCACTGACTATCCAATGAGTTCTACAGCAACGAAGGCAATAGTTGACCACTAACACTGTAACGTTCCTATCTTCTTTTAGACTTTGCTGAGAAACGCAGTGAAACTGGCTTTAGTGGAATCCTTCACTCAGATATTACAGGACCAGAGGAGGTCATGTAATCATTTGAGTCTCACAATTTTGTAGTGCATTGAATATCTAAATACCTACTGCTCTGTGGCCGGCGAAGCCTGAGATGCACTGACAATATTACCTCTAATATTAGAGATCTAGACTGGATCTGTCGATGTTAATGCCTGGAACAATTCCCCTCCATCTCAACTTACAGCAGCCAGCCACTCAGGTCAGAACTCATATTCCAAAAACCTGAAAAGTTTCAAAAAGTTGTATTTCTCCTGTTGGCAAAGTGCGGACTGTGAAGTGAAGAAAATTATTGTGGAAGCCAGACAAATTTACACCTTGGCGGAATATCATGAGTCCTGCAATTTCACACAGACCCAGTTTTTTGCTCCACAGAAACGGCCAGGAAAACAGCCAAGTCTGCCACTTTCCAGATGGAGGGTATGCTTATGAATAATGACTAACTCCGAAAGTTGACTCTGACTGCCGGTGTTACAATGTTAGCTAAGGCGCAAATTTTCATCCACATTACTTATATAACAGAGGATAACTAATTGTGTGTTCAGTTGGGGCCAAGTTTTCTTTATTGTTACCAAGCACAGGGCTTTAAAGGTAACAAGAATATGCAATTACAGTATGACAGCATGGTAATATACTGAAGAGGCTATTTGTTTACTGACATGAACAACACATACTATCAGGTATGAAGGTAAGACCCAGATGCAGACAACGTTGAATTAACAATGGTTTAATAATCCAACAGGGGCAGGCAATAGACAGGTCAAGGCAGGCAGGGGTCAGGAAACCAGAGGTGGTGCAACGGTACCGGACGGCAGGCAGGCTCAGGGTAGGCAGAGGTCAATATTCCAGAGGTGTGGCAAAGGTACAGGTCGGCAGGCGGGCTCAGAGTCAGGACAGGCAAGGGTCAAAACCAGGAGGGCAAGAAAAAGAGAGACTGGAAAAGCAGGAGTTGAGACACAAAACACGGGTTGACTTGACAAACAAGACGGACTGGCAACAGACAAACAGAGAACACAGGTATAAATACACAGGGAATAATGGGGAAGATGGGTGACACCTGGAGGGGGGTGGAGACAATCACAAAGACAGGTGAAACAGATCACGGTCTGATACATACAGTGCATTCGGAAAGTATTCAGACTCCATGACATTTTGTTACGTTACAATTTTATGCTAAAATCTATCTACACACAATACCTCATAATTACAAAGCAAAAAATGTTTTTTTGAAATGTTTGCAAATTTAATACAAATAAAAAACTGAAATATCACATTTACATAAGTATTCAGACCCTTTACTCAGTACTTTGTTGAAGCACCATTGGCAGCGATTACAGACTTACGGTCGGAGACCGAGCATCATACCCAAGTCTTCTTTGAAACTCCCCTGTATTTGGGGAGTTTCAAATCCAATTTTATTTGTCACATGTGTGGAATACAACAGGTGTAGTAGACCTTACAGTGAAATGCTTATTTACAAGCCCTTAACCAACAATGCAGTTTTAAGAAAATACCCCCCAAAAAGTAAAAGATAAGAATAAGCAGTACATTTAAATGTTGTATTTTATTTAACCTTTATTTAACTAGGCAAGTCAGTTAAGAACACATTCTGTCACGTTTATGACCATAGTTCTTGTGTGTTTTGCTTGTTTTAGTGTTGGTCAGGACGTGAGCTGGGTGGGCATTCTATGTTGTGTGTCTAGTTTGTCTGTTTCTATGTTTGGCCTAATATGGTTCTCAATCAGAGGCAGGTGTTTTGTGTTGTCTCTGATTGGGAATCATATATAGGTGGCTTGTTTTGTGTTGGGATTTTGTGGGTGGTTGTTTCCTGTCTTTGTGTTTTCTCTGCACCAGATAGGGCTGTATCGGTCTGCCACATTTGTTATTTTGTATCGTGTTAAGTGTTCACTGTTTATCGTTTTATTAAACATGTTGAGCACTGGCTACGCTGCGTGTTCGTCCGATCCCTGTTACACCCTCTCTTCTCGTGAAGAGAGGGAAGGCTGCCGTTACAGAACCACCCACCAATCTCGGACCAAGCAGCGTAGCAACGGGCAGCAGAGGCAGCAGCAGCGGTACCAGGAGGAATGGACTTGGGAAGAGGTGTTGGACGGAAAGGGTTGCTACACATGGGAGGAGATCCTGGCTGGTAAGGATCACCTTCCATGGGAACAGGTGGAGGCAGCTAGGAGAGCGGAAGCAGCCGCGAAGGGGAACCGGTGTTATGAGGGAACACGGCTGGCCAGGAAGCCCGAGAAGAAACCACAAAAATGTCTTGGGGGGAGGCTAAAGCCAGCCAGTCAGGAGCCGCCAGAGCCGCCAGCCAGTCAGGAGCCGCCAGGGCCGCCAGCCAGTCAGGAGCCGCCAGAGCCGCCAGCCAGTCAGGAGCCGCCAGAGCCGCCAGCCAGTCAGGAGCTGCCAGAGCCGCCCGCCAGTCATGAGCTGCCTTCCAGTCATGAGCTGCCCTCCAGTCATGAGCTGCCCTCCAGTCATGAGCTGCCTTCCAGTCATGAGCTGCCTTCCAGTCATGAGCTGCCTTCCAGTCATGAGCTGCCCTCCAGTCATGAGCTGCCCTCCAGTCCGGAGCTGCCATTCAGTCCGGAGCTGCCATTCAGTCCGGAGCTGCCATTCAGTCCGGAGCTGCCATTCAGTCCGGAGCTGCCATTCGTCCGGAGCTACCTCTCTGCCCTGAGTTACCTCTCTGCCCTGAGCTACCTCTCTGCCCTGAGCTACCTCTCTGTCCTGAGCTACCTCTCTGTCCTAAGCTACCTCTCGGTTCGGAGCTGTCTCCTCAGTCTGATGGGGCCCTTTGTGAGGGTTCCTAGGCCAAGGTCGGCGGCGAGGGTTGCCACTCAAAGGACGCTAAGAAGGGGGACAAAGACAATGGTGGAGTGGTGTCCTCGTCCAGCGCCGGAGCCGCCACCGCGGACAGATGCCCACCCAGACCCTCCCCTAGAGTTTTAGGGGGTGCGCTCGGAGTCCGCACCTCAGGAGGGGGGTACTGTCACGTTCTGACCATAGTTCTTGTGTGTTTTGCTTGTTATAGTGTTGGTCAGGACGTGAGCTGGGTGGGCATTCTATGTTGTGTGTCTAGTTTGTCTGTTTCTATGTTTGGTCTAATATGGTTCTCAATCAGAGGCAGGTGTTTTGTGTTGTCTCTGATTGGGATTCATATATAGGTGGCTTGTTTTGTGTTGGGATTTTGTGGGTGGTTGTTTCCTGTCTTTGTGTTTTCTCTGCACCAGATAGGGCTGTATCGGTTTGCCACATTTGTTATTTTGTATCGTGTTAAGTGTTCACTGTTTATCGTTTTATTAAACATGTTGAGCACTGGCTACGCTGCGTGTTCGTCCGATCCCTGTTACACCCTCTCTTCTCGTGAAGAGAGGGAAGGCTGCCGTTACACATTCTTAGTTACAATGACGGCCTATCAAAAGGCAAAAGGCCTCCTGCGGGGACGGGGGTCTGTGATTAAAAAAAATAAAAAAATACAATATAAATATATAGGACAAAACACACATCACAACAAGAGCGACAACACAACACTACATAAAGAGAGACCTAACACAACAACATAGCAAGGCAGCAACACATGACAACACAGTATGGTAACAACATAACAACAACATGGTAGAAACACATGGTAGCAGCCCAAAACATGGTACAAACATTATTGGGCACAGTCAACAGCACAAAGGTCAAGAAGGTAGAAACAACAATACATCACACAAAGCAGCCACAACTGTCAGTAAATGTGTCCATGATTGAGTCTTTGAAAAAGGAGATTGAGATAAAACTGACCAGTTAGAGTATTTGTTGCAGCTCGTTCCAGTCGCTAGCTGCAACGAACTGAAAAGATGAGCGATCCAGAGATGTGTGAGCTTTGGGGACCTTTAACAGAATGTGACTGGCAGAACGGGTGTTGTATGTGGAGGAGGAGGGCTGCAGTAGATATCTCAGATAGTGAGGCCTAAAGGTTTACAGAGATTACCAGTTTATAGAGGAGTATACAGTGCAGTGATGTGTCCTATAAGAAGCATTGGTGGCAAATCTGATGGCCGAATGGTGAAGAACATCTAGACGCCCGAGAGCACCATTACCTGCCGATCTATAAATTATGTCTCCGTAATCTAGCATGGGTAGGATGGTCATCTGAATCAGGGTTAGTTTGGCAGCTGGGGTGAAAGAGGAGCGATTACGATAGAGGAAACCAAGTCTAGATTTAACTTTTGCCTGCAGCTTTGATATGTGCTGAGAGAAGGACAGTGCACCGTCTAGCCATACTCCCAAGTACTTGTATGAGGTGACTACCTAAAGCTCTAAACCCTCAGAGGTAGTAATAACACCTGTGGGAAGACGGGCATTCTTCTTCTTACCAAACCACATGCCCTTTGTTTTGGAGTTGTTCAGAACAAGGTTAAGGGTAGAGAACGCTTGTTGGACACTAAGAAAGCTTTGTTGTAGAGCATTTAACACAAAATCCGGGGAGGGGCCAGCTGAGTATAAGTATCATCTAAATATAAATGGATGAGAGAGCTTCCTACTGCCTGAGCTATGTTGTTGATGTAAATTGAGAAGAGCGTGGGGCCTAGAATTGAGCCTTGGGGTACTCCCTTGGTGACAGGCAGTGGCTGAGACAGCAGATTTTCTGACTTTATACACTGCACTCTTTGAGAGAGGTAGTTAGCAAACCAGGCCAAAGACCCCTCAGAGGCACCAATACTCCTTAGCCGGCCCACAAGAATGGAATGGTCTACCGTATCAAAAGCTTTGGCCAAGTCAATAAAAATAGCAGCACAATATTGCTTAGAATCAAGGGCAATGGTGACATCATTGAGGACCTTTACGGTTACAGTGACACATCCATAACCTGAGCGGAAATCAGATTGCATACCTGAGAGAATACAGTACTATAGACAACAAGAAAGCCAGTCAGTTGAATCTTGACAACTGAATTTTTCCAACACTTTGATAAACAGGGCAAAACTGAGCCTATAACAGTTAGGATCAGCTTGATCTCCCCCTTTAAATAAATGACAAACTGAGGCTGCCCTCCAAGCAATGGGAACCTCCCCAGAAAGGAGAGACAGGTTAAAAAGGTTGGAGATAGGCTTGGCGATGATAGGGGCAGCAACCTTAAAGAGGAAAGGGACTTAACCATCTGACCCAGATGTTTTTTGGGGTCAAGTTTAAGGAGCTCCTTTAGCAGCTCGGACTCAGTGACTGCCTGCAGGGAGAAGCATCGGGGATAGTCGCATTAGAAGGGGTGGGACATGAGGAAATGTTGGACGGGCAAGGAGGCATGGCTGAGTCAAGTATAACAATAGCGGGGATATATACAGGGGGTACCGGTTGCTACAGAGTCAATGTGCGGGGGCACCGGTGTCAAGGTAATTGAGGTAATATGTACAGTTGAAGTCGGAGGTTTACATACACCTTAGCCAAATACATTTAACTCAGTTTTTCACAATTCCTGACATTTAATCTTAGTAAAAATTCATTAGGATCACCACTTTATTTTAAGAATGTGAAATGTCAGAATAATAGGAGAGAGAATGATTTATTTCAGCTTTTATTTCCTTCAGCACATTCCCAGTGGGTCAGAAGTTTACATACACTCAATTAGTATTTGGTAGCATTGCCTTTAAATAGTTTAACATGGGTCAAACATTTCGGGTAGCCTGCCACAAGCTTACACAATAAGTTGGGTGAATTTTGGCCCATTCCTCCTGACAGCTGGTGTAACTGAGTCAGGTTTGTAGGCCTCCTTGCTCGCACACGCCTTTCAGTTCTGCCCACAAATTGTCTATAGGATTGAAGTCAGGGCTTTGTGATGACCACTCCAATACCTTGACTTTGTTGTTCTTAAGCCATTTTGCCACAACTTTGGAAGTATGCTTGGGGTCATTGTGTCACGCCCTGACCGTAGATTGCTTTGTATGTTTCTATTTTTTGTTTGGTCAGGGTGTGATGTGGGTGGGCATTCTATGTTTGTATGTCTATGTTTTCTATTTCTATTGTGTTTGGCCTGGTATGGTTCCCAATCAGAGGCAGCTGTCAATCGTTGTCTCTGATTGAGAACCATACTTAGGTAGCCTGTTTTCCCACTTTGAGTTGTGGTTGGTTATTTTCTGTTTAGTGTTTTGTGGCACCTTGCAGTACTGTTCGATTGTCGTTTTGTTGTTTTTGTTCACGTGTTCATTTTTATTAAAAGTATTATGGATACGTACCACGCTGCACGTTGGTCCTCTTCTCCTTCTCCCGACGACAGCCGTTACACATTGTCCATTTAGAAGACCCATTTGCGACCAAGCTTTAACTTCCTGACTAATGTCTTGAGATGTTGATTCAATATATCCACATAATTTCCTGCCTCATGATGCCATCTATGTTGTGAAGTGCACCAGTCCCTCCTGCAGCAAAGAACCCCCACAACATGATGCTGCCTCCTACCTGCTTCACGATTGGGATGGTGTTCTTCGGCTTGCACGCTTCCCCTTTTTCCTCCAAACATAACGATGGTCATTATGGCCAAACAGTTCTATTTTTGTATCATCAGACCAGAGGACATTTCTCCAAAAAGTATGATCTTTGTCCCCATGTGCACTTGCAAACCGTAGCCTGGCTTTTTTATGGCGGTTTTGGAGCAGTGGCTTCTTCCTTGTTGAGCGGCTTTTCAGGTTATGTCGATATAGGACTCGTTTTACTGTGGATATAGATACTTTTGTACCTGTTTCCTCCAGCATCTTCACAAGGTCCTTTGCTGTTGTTCTGGGATTGATTTGCACTTCTCGCACCAAAGTACGTTCATCTCTAGGAGACAGAACGTGTCTCCTTCCTGAGCGGTATGACGGCTGCGTGGTCCCATGGTGTTTATACTTGCGTACTATTGTTTGTTCAGGTGAACGTGGTACCTTCAGGTATTTGGAAATTGCTCCCAAGGATGAACCAGACTTATGGAGGTCTACACATTTTTTTTCTGAGGTCTTGGCTGATTTCTTTTGATTTTCCCATGATGTCAAGCAAAGAGGCACTGAGTTTGAAGGTAGGCCTTGAAATACATCCACATGTACACCTCCAATTGACTCAAATGATGTCAATTAGTCTATCAGAAGCTTCTGATGCCATGACATCATTTTCTGGACATTTCCAAGCTGTTTAAAGGCACAGTCAACTTAGGGTACGTAAACTTCTGACCCACTGGAATTGTGATACAGTGAATTATAAGTGAAATAATCTGTCTGTAGACAACTGTTGGAAAAATTACTTGTGTCATGCACAAAGTAGATGTCCTAACCGACTTGCCAAAACTATAGTTTGTTAACAAGAAATTTGTGGAGTGGTGGAAAAACGAGTTTCAATGACTCCAACCTAAGTATATGTAAACTTCTGACTCCAACTGTACATGAAGGTAAAGTTATTAAAGTGACTATGCAAAGATAATATAAAGAGTAGTAGCAGCGTAGAAGGGCAATGCAAATGGTCTAGGTAGCCATTTGATTAGCTGTTCAGGAGTCTTATGGCTTGGGGGTAGAAGCTGTTTAGAAGCCTCTTGGACCTAGACTTTGTGCTCCGGTATTGCTTGCTGTGTGGTAGCAGAGAGAACAGTCTATGACTAGGGTGGCAAGAGTCTTTGACAATATTTAGGGCCTTCCTCTGATACCGCTTGGTATAGAGATCCTGGATGGCAGGAAGCTTGGTTCCGGTGATGTACTGGGCCGTATGCACTACCCTCTGTAGTGCCTTGAGGTCGGGGACCGAGCAGTTGCCATACCAGGCAGTGATGCAACCGGTCAGGATGCTCTCGATGGTGCAGCTGTAAAACCTTTTGAGGATCTGAGGACCCATGCCAAATCTTTTCAGTCTCCTGAGGGGGAATAGGTTATGTCGTGCCCTCTTCACGACTGTTTTGGTGTGCTTGGACCATGTTAGTTTGTTGGTGATGTGGACGCCAAGGAACTTGAAGCTCTCAACCTGCTCCACTACAGCTCTGTAGATCCTCTCAACGAACGTCGCTGCACAGCTATTTTCAGGACTCTCCAGAGATGTTCGATCAGGCTCAAGTCCGGGCTCTGGCTGGGCCACTCAAGGACATTCAGAGACTTGTCCCGAAGTCACTCCTGCGTTGTCTTGGCTGTGCGCTTACGGTCATTGTCCTGTTGGAAGGTGAACCTTTGCTCCGGTCTGAGGTCCTGAGCACTCGGGAGCAGGTTTTCATCAAGGATCTCTCTGTACTTTGCTCTGTTGAGCTTTCCCTTGATCCTGACTAGTCTCCCAGTCCCTGCCACTGAAAAACATCCCCACAACATGACGCTGCCACCACTATGCTTCAACTTAGGGATGGTGCCAGGTTTCCTCCAGAAGTGAAGCTTGGTATTCAGGTCAAATAGTTCAATCTTGGTTTCATCAGACCTGAGAATCTTGTTTCTCATGGTCTGAGAGTCCTTAAGGTTCCTTTTGGCAAACTCCAAGCGGGCTGTCATGTGCCTTTTACTGAGGAGTGGCTTCCATCTAGCCACTCTACCATAAAGGCCTGATTGGTGGAGTGATGCAGAGATGGTTGTCCTTTTGGAAGGTTCTCCCATCTCCACAGAGGAACTCTGGAGTTCTGTCAGAGTGACCATTGGGTTCTTGGTCACCTCCCTGACCAAGGCCCTTCTCCCCCGATTGCTCAGTTTGGCTGGGCGGCCAGCTCTAGGAAGAGTCTTAGTGGTTCCAAACTTCTTTCATTTAAGAATGATGGAGGCCACTTTGTTCTTGGGGACCTTCAATGCTTCAGAGATTTTTTGGTACCGTTCCCCAGATCTGTGCATCTACACAAACCTGTCTCGGAGCTCTATGGACAATTCAACCTCATGGCTTGGTTTTTGCTCTGACATGCACTGTCAACTGTGGGACCTTATTTAGACAGGTGTGTGCCTTTCCAAATGATGTCCAATCAATTGAATTTACCACAGGTGGACTCCAATCAAGTTGTAGAAACATCTCAAGGAAGATCAATGGAAACAGGATGCACCTGAGCTCAATTTCAAGACATAGCAAAGGGTCTGAATACTTATGTAATTAAGGTATTTCTGTTTTTTATTATTCATAAATTAGCAAATATTTATGTCAACCTGTTTTCTCTTTGTCATTATGTGGTATTGTGTGGAGAGGAAAAATGAGGGAAAAAAATAATTGTATCAATTTAGAATAAGGCTGTAATGTAACAAAAGTTAGAAAAAGCCAAGGTGTCTGAATAATTCCCGAATGCAGTGTATATAGAAGAAATTTGACAAAATGACTTGTTGGAAAGGTGGCATCCTATGCCACGTTAAAAGTCACTGAGCTCTTCTTCAATCGCCATTCTACTGCCAATGTTTCTCTATGGAGATTGCATGGCTGTGTGCTCGATTTTATAACATAGCCGAATCCACTAATTTGAAGGGGTGTCCACATACTTTTGTATATATAGTGTTTTTATTATATAAAATAAACAGGTGAAATGAAGGAGAAATACACAAGGAAAGCTTGCAGTGAGATATGTTACATTTCACTGAAGAATCCACTTCCCTTTAACTCCTTTCAGGCTAGTAGGCATTCCCTCCATTCCTCCCCTCTACCCCACTTTCCCCAGAGCTCTCCACGTAGCAGCAGCTACTCCTTCCTCAAAATTAAAAGGCACTAAAACCTGACAGCACTTGCGGCAAGTCTCCGAGAGAGAGAGAAAGAGAGAGAGAAAGAGAGAGAGAGAAAGAGAGAGAGAGCGAGAGAGAGAGAGAAAGAGCGAGAAAGACACGTCTCCGAGAGAGAGAGCAAGAGAAACATGCCTGAGATACAAAGAGAGATAGCGAGAGATAGAGAGAGAGATAGAGAGAGTGAGAGCGAGAGAGGCACTAAAACAGCCGCCCGGCTGTGGCCTAGATTTTCTTTTCAAATCCGCTCTGGAAGCCCTCCTCTCTCATCCTCAGCTGCACTGTACCACGAGCTCCGAGCTCTGAGTGGAGCTAGGCAGCCGTCTCTCGCCTCGCCGATCTGTGCAGCACAGCACATCAAATCCCAATCTGTGTTAATTTGAGTGTGGGTCATTGTTTATTTTTAGCAACTGCCCTCCTTCTTGGGAAACAGGCAGTGATTTCATTTTGCTCCGGTGACTCCAAACCTAGAGAGAGACTGGCTGAATATGTACTGTATGTAGACGCACGCATGTTTCTAGTTTATGGATACTGTATTTGATACGTTCTGTATATTCATCTGTTTCAATATGTTGTGATAAATCAAGACTACAGTAGTTATAGTTTGTTTTCTTTCGTCCATCTTCACAACTTTTAGAATTTAGACCTATTAGGATTTAGACCAATTATTTTCTAATCCATATGGAGTAAAGTAATTGGCCTTAAATGCGTTATAATTAAGCAGTAAGGCACGGGGGAGTGTGGTATATGGTCAATATACCACGGCTAAGGGCTGTTCTTACGCACGGCGCAACGCGAAGTGCCTGGATTCAGCCCTTAGCCGTGGTATATTGGCCTTATACCACAACCCCCTGAGGTGCCTTATTGCGATTATAAACTGGTTACCAACGTAATTAGAGCAGTACAAAGAATGTTTTGTCATATCCGTGGTATACGTTCTGATATACCACGGCTGTCAGCCAATCAGCATTCAGGGCTCGAACCCCCCAGTTTATAATTATAAACAGTATTTACTTTCCTATCACTCCATGTAGTCCAAGTCAGGTCAGTCAGTGTGAGTGAGTCAAAGCAGTGCTGCACTGAGTTTGGTAGCCACCCACCCTGACACATTGTATGGCATGTTATGCAACCAGTATCAACTAAATCACCAGTGACAACACATAGTGTTCTATACTATAGCCTAATTCCTACTAACAGTGCAATATTTTTGTCCAGGGCCCACTATTTAGGAAATAGGGTGCCATTTCAAACACATTCCCAGTAAGCAACCCAATTTGTGACGAGTTTGGTAGCCGCCCACCCTGACACATAGTATGGTGCGTTATGCAATCAAGTGTCACAGCCTCCTAATTGCCAGTGACATCGCTCAGAATGCTTCACTGTGAAATGAATCACAACACAAGCGCCAGGCAGCTCTACATATTTTACACCCAGCGTGGCTTGTAATTCACAACAGACGAGCTAATTAATAAACCACATGCAACACAAATACCAATGAGCTACATTACAAGACACTTGATGTCTAAATGATCATCGGCCACCTGTAAAACGATGCGGGGGACTCCGAGTCAGAATACCAAGCAGATCCTTTTTTAAATATTTTTTTACACTAATTGGTCTTTTTGCCAATCACATCAGATCTTTTCCCATCAGATTTGTTTCAGAGCAGATCTGATTGGGCAAAAGACCAATAAGTGAAAAGCTAATTTGGGCTGCGTGTGTAAATGCAGCCTTAAGAGCAATATCCAGAATCAGATTGCTTCTAGGTACAGCATGGACAGATAGAACTGATTGTATTTAGGACCATGGTGTAAATCCAACTCAAAATACATTCAAAGCTCATTATAGATAAAAAAACAACAACATTTAAGTAAACTTTCTTTTTTGTCCAGGGGATGGTCGGTCTGTGGCCATGACTGTCTGTGAGTGGTTGCATTTCTCCACCCCTATCCCTTGACTGTTTACAGGAACAATGGTGAGGCGTTTGCTCTGTCCCTGTACTTCAGATTGCCCTTTAACCTTTGTAGCCTTCTGCCCGGTGTGTTTAACTTGTCTAAAGTACGGTATCTTTAAAGCTAATTATTATTGTTTTTTATTTGTATTTTTTCTAGTTGAGTATATTATTTATATTGTTTTGTCTTGTCTTGTGTGTAAAACTGAATAAATAGAGTTAAAAAAATAAAATAAAAAGCTCATTATAAATTGGGTGGTTCGGGCCCCGAATACATATCAGAACATACCACGGGTATGAAAAAACATAGATTTTTACTGCTCTAATTACATTGGTAACCAGTTTATCTGGGTTTGTGATACACTACCAGTCAAAAGTTTTAGAACACCTACTCATTCAAGGGTTTTTCTTTATTTTTTACTATTTTCTACATTGTAGAATAATAGTGAAGACATCAGAACTATGAAATAACACATATGGAATCATGTAGTAACTAAAAAAGTGTTAAACAAATCAAAATGCAATTTACATTTTAGATTCTTCAAATAGTCCCCCTTTGACTTGATGACAGCTTTGCACACTCTTGGCATTCTCTCAACCAGCTTCACCTGGAATGCTTTTCCAACAGTCTTGAAGGAGTTCCCACATATGCTGAGCACTTGTTGGCTGCTTTTCCTTCTCCCCAAACCATCTCAATTTGGTTGAGGTCGGGGGATTGTGGAGGCTAGGTTATCTGATGCAGCACTCCATCACGCTCCTTCTGTCATGGCATTCATCGGAAGAAGAAGAGAAATCGTCAGACCAAAATGCAGCGGGGTACGTGTTCATCTTTATTCGCTTAACTGACTGAACACTGAATACAAAATAACAAAAGAATAGCCGAAACAGTTCTGCAAGGTGCAACCAACACTAAACAGAAAATAACCACCCACAACTAACAGTGGGAAAACAGGCTACCTAAGTATGGTTCTCAATCAGAGACAACGAAAGACAGCTGTCCCTGGTTAAGAACCAGGGACAGCAAACAAAAAATAGAAACATACAAAGCAATCTACGGTCAGGGCGTGACACCTTCTTGGTACACAGCCTGGAGGTGTGTTGGGTCATTGTCCTGTTGAAAAACAAATGATAGTCCCACTAAGCCCAAACCAGATGGGATGGCGTATCGCTGCAGAATGCTGTGGTAGCCATGCTGGTTAAGTGTGCCTTGAATTCTAAATAAATCACAGACAGTGTCACCAGCAAAGCACCCCCACACCATCACACCTCCTCCTCCATGCTTTATGGTGGGAAATACACATGCGGAGATCATCCGTTCACCCACACCGTGTCTCACAAAAGACACAGCGGTTGGAACCAAAAATCTCCAATTTGGACTCCAGACCAAAGGACAGATTTCCACCAGTCTGATGTCCATTGCTTGTGTTTCTTGGCCCAAGCTAGTCTCTTCTTCTTATTGGTGTCCTTTAGTAGTGGTTTCTTTGCAGCAATTCAACCATGAAGGCCTGATTCACATAGTCTCCTCTGAACAGATGAGGTTGAGATGTGTCTGTTACTTGAACTCTGTGAAGAATTTATTTGGGCTGCAATTTCTGAGGCTGGAAACTCTAATGAACTTATCCTCTGCAGCAGAAGTAACTCTGGGTCTTCCATTCCTGTGGCGGTCCTCATGAGAGCCAGATTCATCATAGCGCTTGATGGTTTTTGCGACTACCTCATGAAGCTGATTGAGAGAATGCCAAGAGTGTGCAAAGCTGTCATCAAGACAAAGGGTGGCTATTTGAAGAATCTCAAAATTAAAATATATTTTGATTTGTTTAACACTTTTTTGGTTAAAACATGATTCCATGTGTTATTTCATAGTTTTTATTTCATAGTTTATTCTACAATGTAGAAAATAGTAAAAATAAAGAAAAACCCTTGAATGAGTAGGTGTTCTAAAACTTTTGACCGATAGTGTATATGGCCAATATACCATGGTTAAGGGCTGTGTCCAGGCACTCCACGTTGCGTTGTGCAAAGAACAGCCCTTAGTTGTGGTATATTGGGAATATACCTCACCCCCTTCGGGCCTTATTGCTTAAATAGACTCTAGTAGTGAATAGAGAAGAGGACATTGGAGTTCGACAGTTCCATATCTACAGTAACTCATAATTGTTAACACAGTTTGGTAAACGGTATCCATATTTACAAATGACTGAGCTATTAATGTTGTGCCTGGTATGAATAATATAGTTATTCTATTGTCACGATAGGTTGAATAAGATAAAATGTGTCATGAAGTTACATTTCGAGAGCTTGGGACTATATCTGCAACAAGATGATTCTGAGATAATTGGCTTTGAAGTTCCAAAACCTCATTGGTTTGAATGGTGTCAGCAATTTTTATATTGTATTCTTTTTTGAGTACTATATAGGTAGAGAACATTGAACAGAACAAGACTACGTCAATAACTACATTTTGACAAAGATGCAGATATAACCTTATAGTCCCAAGCTCTCGATTTGTTTGGAGAGGTAATGCAGGGAAAATGGCGACCTCAGACTCATCATAAAGTTATGCTGGAAATGGTCTGTATCTGGGCACCCATGAAGATGAGTTTATCCCCTCCCGTTTTCTTAGCATTATAAATATATGAACGGTTCCCTCAGAAACACACACGACTGTACATAGAAGGAGTCGCGCATAATCGATGTGACATGCATTTTACATTTAGTACACTTTAACTTCTGGAAGGGCTGGTTCTGACCGGTTTCTGATGTTTGGAACACATACGCCCGGCATGGAGAGATAGTAAGCTGCCCAATTTGGGACGAAGCACAGGCTAATTGATTTGACATCTCGCTTTTGTTTAATGAGTGTTAAAATTAGGTTGGGATCATGTTTACATGCTGGTAAACCGTGTTTCTTTTCAGGGGTCTATGATTAGCTTTGATCTTCGGTGAGGGCTTCTAAGTCTAATTGCTCTGATTTTTTTTGTCTGAAAAATACAAAGAAAATAAGTTGCTGCCTTTTCCGTCGAGACATCTTTAAGACAGAGAGCAGACAGACAATTAGTATATTTTTACAACATTGAAAAATATGCGAAAAAGTAAACATTGCTCTTTAGATATCTATTAATTCTGAAGTTCCTTATTGGTCAGAAGTTCTTTGTTATTCTCCACACGAATGCCCAATGAAGTCATGCTTCATCCATGAATGACATGAGATCTCAGTCTCAAACTTGATCACCAGTGCATCCTGACTGTCTTGTTCTCTGAATAGCATAGCTTCAAGGTGTCTCTGTGACTTAGTGACAGGTCATTTCACCATATTCACCATGTTTTTCCACCCTTCTCTGAGGCAATCCGTTGCTGCTTCCCACCTGCTCTGGCTGAGATGTGTGTGTGTGTGTGTGTGTGTGTGTGTGTGTGTGTGTGTGTGTGTGTGTGTGTGTGTGTGTGTGTGTGTGTGTGTGTGTGTGTGTGTGTGTGTGTGTGTGTGTGTGTGTGTGTGTGTGTGTGTGTGGCTAGAATGAGTCAGATTGGGCAGACGGCGAGGAGAGAGAGATTTACCAGACATTCAGGAAGCTGGCTACAGCCGCTGGCCGACCAGATTGAATACAGTACTTTAATCAACTAAAGAGATGTGGAGCGCCACAAATCACCTAAAGAGATGGGGAACGCCACAGATTAACTAAGAGATGGGGAACGCCACAGATTAACTAAAGAGATGGGGAACGCCACAAATCAACTAAAGAGATGGGGAACACCACAGATTAACTAAGAGGGGGAACGCCACAGATTAACTAAAGAGATGGGGAACACCACAGATTAACTAAGAGGGGGAACGCCACAGATGAACTAAGAGATGGTGAATGCCACAAATCAACTAAAGAGATGGGGAACACCACAGATTAACTAAAGAGATGGGGAACGCCACAGATTAACTAAAGAGATGGGGAACCCCACAGATTATCTAAAAGAGATGGGGAACGCCACAGATTAACTAAAAGAGATGGGGAACGCCACAGATTAACTAAAGAGATGGGGAACACCACAGATTAACTAAAGAGATGGGGAACACCACAAACCAACTAAAGAGATGGGGAACGCCACACATTATCTAAAAAGATGGGGAACGCCACAGATTAACTGAAGAGATGGGGAACCCCACAAATTATCTAAAGAGATGGGGAACACCACAAATTAACTAAAGAGATGGGGAACGCCACAGATTAACTAAAGAGATGGGGATCCCCACAGATTATCTAAAAAGATGGTGAGCCCCACAGATTATCTAAAAGAGATGGGGAACGCCACAGATTATCCATCAATAGTCTAGCTAGATAGAGATGTTTATCTTGATCAAAGCCAACAACAATCCACAAAATCCACAGACATATACACACAGACACACTGGAGGTGGTTGTACTAATCCTTTCCCCCTCCTGCCTGGAAAGTTACATCACAGTCAGTCTGACCCATTTAGAAAGCTTGTCTCCGTCTGCATTAGGGCTCACATCCAACAGGTTCAGGTCAGGTCACCAGGATCTAAAACCGCCCACGGAGCGCAGCGCAAGTTTATTCTATATGTTGTGTGTGTGTGTGTGGCTGAGTGTGTGTGTATGAGGAAAGAGAGAGATGTTGTGTGTGTTTGTCTACTGTATGTGTAATTGTATGTATCTACAGTATACCTAGGTCTGCATTTGCACAGGTGTGAGGCTCTGAATCATTACAAGGGACTGCCAAATAAGATGACCTTGCAAGAGAGATGCAGTATATCATGGATACCAATTCATGCTCGCATAGACAAACAGTGACTAACGTGTCATGGAAAAACAAGGAACTCAGTTGAACTGCTATGCAAATGAATCTGCATTCACCTCAGCGGCTTAACTGAAACCGGCGCCCACCTATTTTCCAACAGATAATGATCTAAAACCTTTTTGTTTTCTTAAAGAAATAACTTTCCTGGACAGAGAAAAAGGAGGACGGTAATTCAAACCACTAATTTGTCCAGATTGAACCTTGTCGTATTTACTAAGCCTTTCACCTCTCTAAGTGTCTCGTTGTCGCTTGAAATCAACCTGCACAAAAACACCACTTATCATGTCAACAATCAACTCTCTGCGACTATCCTCTAGCTGTTGTTGTTGATCCAAAATGGCCACTGATAATATCCCCCCTCCCCCCTTAAACGCTGTTTAAATAAAGCTGACACCATGTGACGATGCATAATTCAATTTACAGTAGTGTCCTGGGTGTTCGGATTGGAACCAGGGGCCTTATTTATAACTGTTGCGCAAATTTCACACTAAATATCTGCATGCGGATATATGTTGACATTTATGAACTTGGCGTACACCATACATACGTATGATTCCCGTAAACCTATAAATCGTGAACAAGCATTATAAATCTGCCTGGAAAATGCCCTCCATTCACCTTTTATGGTGACAATAATGTCCATTATTTGCTGTATAATTTGGAACTATTGAAATTGGGTCACGGCAGTTTCTAAAAGAAAGAGCAATTAAAAATTTGATCAAACGTTTTTGTTGGTGTTGGCAGAGTATTTTAACATTTTGTAGTAACTTATGCTGTATTTGCCAAAGGACTGTGACTGTAAGGTTCTTTATTTACTTTCTTAGTCAACCTTGTGTTCTGTTTCGTTGTGTTCTTGAACGTAGCCCTGTCTTTCATTTTTGTTCATTGATTTCACCTGTGTTAGTTACTCACCTGGCCTCATCAGCTCCTTATTTAGTTCAGTTCATTCTGTTTGTGCCTTTGTGAGGTATTGTTCGTTTTGACTCTACTAAGCCTTTTCCTAGCTCGTTTGTGAGAACCAGTTACAGCCTTCAGTCCTAGTTTTGATTCACCTGCCTGTTTGCCAACCTGTGTATGACCATTGCCTGCCTGTGACCACAATTCCTGCCTTCTGTGAAGGTGAAATAAACATCTGCCGCGCTCTGCGTGTGAATCTACACCTTTTTCTCCCTGAGTTTCATTACAGTGACAGGAGACTGGAAAGATTTGGCATGGGTCCTCAGATCTTCAGAAGGTTCTACAGCTACACCATCGAGAGCGACCTGACCAGTTGCATCCCCACCTGGTATGGCAACTGCTTGGCATCTGACCGTAAGGCACTATAGAGGGTAGCGTGTATGGACCAGTACATCACTGGGGCCAGGCTTCCTGCCATCCAGGACCTATATATTAGGCGGTGTCAGAGGAAGGCCCAGAATTGTCAAAGACCCCAGTCACCCAAGTCATAGACTGTTCTCTCTGCTACCGCTCAGCAAGCGGTACTGGAGCGCCAAGTCTAGGACCAAAAGGCTCCTTAACAGCATCTACCCCAGAGCCATAAGACTACTGAACAACTAATCAAATGGCCACCTGGACTATTTACATTAACCCCCCCCCTTTGTTTTTACACTGCTGCTATGCATAGTCATCTATGAATAGTCACTTTACCCCTACCTACAGTGCATGTGCAAATTACATTGACGAACCTGTACACCTGCACATTGACTCGGTACCGGTACCCCCTGTATATAGCCTCGTTATTGTTATGTACATATATTGTGTTACTTTTTTTTTTTTTTTTAATATTTTATTTTTGCATTTTCCAATTAACAACATTCAAGACAAACGTGAAAAGATATTAGACAACAATAGGAGAAAGTGACAATAACAGATGAGCATAACAAAGAAAGACAAAATAAAACAAATTATAATTATATGTACAGACATACAATAAAAAAAAAAATTATAATGAGACATTGGATCATATGGTCACCTGCCGTAGGCTACATATTATACGTTACGTGTGAAACATTATATAAGGATAATATAGAGATTCATTCAATGTGATGTGGGGGGAGATTCTCCATGTAGTCAATAAAAGGTTGCCAAATTCTATAAAATGTATTTAACTTATTCCTCAAGCGGTAAGTAATTTTCTCCAGTGGGATACAACTATTAACTTCTGATAGCCACATTGCAACTGGCAGGGGGGAATCCATTTTCCATTTCAAGGCAATACATTTCTTGGCAATCGCTAGCAATATTTCTGTTAGCTTTATAGTATGGCTTTGCCTAAGATTGGTGTTAGTAAAGTTGCCCAGTAGACAGACCTCCGGGTCTAGAGGGAATGCAACCCCATGAATTGAGGATATGGTATCGCATACCCCCTGCCAGAAACCGTGTAGTTTTGAACACTGCCAAGTGGAATGGAGGAATGTTCCTTCATCTGAGCCACATCTAAAACATAGGGAGGAGATATCAGGGTTGAACTTGTGCAGTCTAGATGGGGTGATGTAGAGCTGATGGAGGAAATTAAACTGGATCAGTCTGTATCTGGAGTTCAATGTGGATGTAACACCATCCCTGCATAGGTCACTCCATAGACCCTCATCAAGATCAATACCCAGATCTTTTTCCCATCTAAGTCGGGGTTTATCTAGCCCAGGCAGTGTTAGTCCTGACATAAGAGCATCGTAAACACGGGAAATGGTCTTGAACAGTGGTTGGTCTGCGTGGCAGAGATGTTCAATAGGTGACATCTTAGGTAGGTTCCATTGTCCCTTGAGAGACACCCTAATAAAGTTTCGTAGTTGTAGGTAGCTAAAGAAGTCCCTGTTAGGCAAGTGGTATTTCTGTTTCAGCTGATCAAAAGACATAAGAACTCCCTCCTCGTAACAATGTTCCAGAAGAGTGATCCCCTTATCAGACCATGGTCTAAAGTTACTATTCTGGAAAAACATAGGAATCAATCTATTGTTCCATAAAGGGGTTTTAGGGGAAAGGAATCCCCCTCGTCCGAACAGCTCATGCAGTTTGCACCATGCCAGGACAGAATGTATGATTAAAGGGTTGTCTGTGATGGTTTTTATAGATTTTCTGTCCCATTTGTAAAACAATTCTGCCCCAGTGTCATCTTTTACCTCAAGCTTTTCAATGTTCAACCATGAGGGAGAGGGACCCTTGTCAAACCTCTGAGCCAGAAACCTAGACTGTGCTGCCCAGTAGTACATTCTAAAATTGGGGAGGTTTAAGCCCCCTTGACTGTAATCCAGGGTCAGTTTATCCAGGCCAACCCTAGGGGTTTTGCCGTGCCAGATAAACCGTCTGGTCATCTTGTCGAGAGAGGAAAAGAATGCTGCGGGAACAGGGATAGGGAGAGATTGAAACAGATATAGAAATCTGGGCAGGACATTCATTTTAATTACATTGATTCTACCCAGTAGAGTGAGAGGTAAGTCCATCCATTTACAAAGGTCACCCTCCACCTTTTGCAACAAATTGGCCAGATTGAGTTTATAGAGGTTGTTCAGGTTACCATCCACCATTATGCCCAAATATGTGAAGCCCATAGGCGACCATCTAAAAGGGAACTTGTGCTTGATGGTATGATGGTCAAAGACAGACAACGGTAAGATTTCGCTTTTATCTAAATTGACCTTATATCCAGAGAAAGAACTATAACCCTGTAGTAGGATCTGCAAGTGAGAGAGGGAGTGTTCTGGGTTTGTTAGAAATAAGATAAGGTCGTCCGCAAAGAGTGATAATTTATGGGTATGGGGGCCCACCTCAAAGCCATGTATGTCAGGGCACGTTCTAATAGCCTCAGCCAACGGTTCGATGGCGAGGGCAAAGAGGTGGGGGCTAATTGGGCAACCTTGTCTGTTCCCCCTATGGAGAGGGAAAGAGGAGGAAGTAATCCCGTTGGTAGCAATCCTAGCTTTAGGAGATTTGTAGAGTGATTTTATCAAATTTACAAACCCGGTACCTAAACCAAACTTTTCCAAGACGCGAAAGAGGTATGACCATTCAACCCTATCAAAGGCCTTTTCAGCGTCGAGGGAGACTGCGACACTAGGTATTTTGTTTTTGTTAGCAAGGTGAATTATATCAAAGAACCTTCTGAGGTTATTGGAGGACAATCTATTAATTATGAAGCCAGTCTGATCTGGGTTGACCAACAGGGGAAGACATGACTCCAGTCTCTTAGATAGCATCTTGGTGACCAGTTTACAATCTGTGTTAAGGAGAGAGATTGGTCTATATGAGGCGCACTTTAGTGGATTTTTCCCTTTCTTGTGGATTACAGTAATCACTGCTTGAGAGAAAGACTCTGGAAAGCAGTTGTCTTCCCTGGCTTTTTTAAGTACCTCCATAAGGTAGGGGACCAACAGCTCCCTAAATTCTTTATAGAACTCTGGAGGGAAGCCATCCTCCCCAGGAGATTTATTAGAAGGTAAGGATTTAATGGCCTCCAACAATTCAGGAACTGAGAAGTGTTCACTCAGGCGCTCGCTGTCTTCCCCTGACAGGCATGGGAGGTTGAGAGAGGAGAGAAAGGAGTCGATCTCTGATAGATCATCGCTTGATTGGGAAGTGTAGAGGTCTTCATAGTATTTCTTAAAAGTATTATTAATTTCAGTAGGGTCGAAAGATATCTCATTAGTAAGAGTTTCTATAGCATTAATTGTCCTCTTACTTTCCTCTGCTTTCAGTTGCCATGCCAATACTTTGTGTGCTTTCTCTCCAAGCTCGTAATAACGCTGTTTTGATTTAGTGATGGCCCTCTCAGCTTGATATGTGTTCAGAATATTATATTTCAGTTTTTTATTCACCAAAAGCCTGTATAGATCTTTAGTTGGGCCTCTTTGGTAGGTTTTCTCTAGCTCTGAGATTTCAGATTCAAGGGCACTCAGTTCCGCACCGTGTTTTCTCTTCAGCCCTTTAGTATAGGAAATGATCTGTCCCCTCAGGTAGGCCTTCAATGTGTCCCAAAGAATGAAACTGTCAGGAGCGGAGGGTTTGTTTGTCAAAGTGAAAATATTGATCTGCTCTTTGATGAATGCACAAAATTCAGGTTGCTTTAGGAGTGTAGAATTTAGTCTCCATCTATATGCTCCATTTACCTTGGTAGGAATGGAGATTGATAATACCAGGGGAGAATGGTCACTAAGCAATCTGGGGAGATACTCGACATCTAACACTCTATGAAACAGTTGTGTCGACAGTAAAAAGTTATCTATGCGTGTGTGTGTCTTGTGTGGGTGTGAATAAAAAGAGTAGTCCCTATCCTGTGGGTGCAACTGTCTCCAGATGTCTAGTAAATTGAGATCTTTCATGAATGACATGGTGAGCTTGCTGGCTTTGGTAAGAAGTGAGGGTTTATCAGAGGACCTATCAAGAACTGTATCTAAACAAAAATTAAAATCTCCTCCAACCAGTAACCATCCTGGTGGTGCTTGAGCGACCTGAAGGAAGACATTCTGAATAAACATATGGTCATCGAAGTTAGGAGCATAGATATTCAATAGGGTCCAAGACTCTGAAAACATATGCCCCTGCACCAAAACAAACCTGCCAGAGGGATCAGAGATGGTGTTGCTGACGCAGAAGGGGATGTGTCTACAAAATTGCAGTTCCTCTTGCTTTGGAGTTAAAAGAGGACGCAAAAACTTGTCCTACCCATTCCCTCTTCAATTTCTTGTGTTCACTGGATGTAAGATGTGTTTCTTGTAAAAACACAATGTCAGCCTTTAATTTCTTAAGGTATGTATAGACTCTCTTCCTTTTAATCGGGCTGTTAAGACATTTTACGTTGAATGTGACATATTTTAGTGGGTTAAGCATAGTAGGGTTTCAAATATGTAACTGAATGGAAATCTATCATATGTAGATAGTTAGGAAATGTTTCAACTTTGGTTTGAACACAGAAGTGACCTATGTGTCTCTTTAGGAAGGAAACAATAAACATAGAAAAAAGGGGAAAAAAATAAAGAATCCCACCCACCCCGATTGTTAGACTAAAACCACAATCCCAACAATCAAACATGAATACACTTGTAGAGATACGTTGCTGCTCGCTTTCCATCTTGCTCTTACTAGCTAAACCTTGGCGTAAACTAAAACCTGCGAGCTCTCTAAATTGAAAACAAACGTTGTGAATAGATATTTATGGCTGAATATTTACTGCCCACGGTAAGGGCTGCTTGAGTCTCTTTTCGAAAGATGAACATAAATGAGGGGAAAAGCAGTGGGCCTAAATCCACTTATTTGCTTCGCCCAGTGATATGTACTAAACCAAAATATACTCTCCTGTAAATGTAATAGAACTCACCCCGGAAAGATACGGTTAGTTGAAAATGTACAAATCAATTATAGCGACCGGAGGATATCAGCGGTTCAGTCCGGATAAGAGAAAACAAACAAACTGCATCTTATCCCCCAAAGAGACCGTCCTGGCTCAGACGTTGCTCAGTTCTTTGAGAAAAGTGTACACTTCTCCCGGCGTGTTGAAGAGATGGCTTCGGCCTTTGTACTGAACTTTCATCCGCGCAGGGTGGATGAGGTAGCCGATGATGTTCTTCTCCTTCAGTGCTTTGGCGGCAGGTCTGAACTGCTTGCGACGTCTTGCGAGATCCGCGCTCATATCCGGGAAAAGGCTGACCCTCTTGCCATCAATGGTTATGTCCCCTTTGGCTCTTGCGAGTTGCAGTACCTTCTCTCTGTCTTGGAAACGGAGGAACCTGATCAGGACGGCCCGTGGGGGCTCATCTGGCCGGGGTTTCGGCGCTGATGTTCTGTGGGCGCGTTCGATTTCCAGTGACTTGGTGAAGTTGATTGTGCCTAGGACATCCGGGATCCATTGAGTGAAGAAACGGACCGGGTCACGGCCCTCGCTGTCCTCTTTCAATCCCACCACACGGATATTACTACGTCTGCTCTGGTTCTCCATCTGATCTACCTTGTTTTTGAGGTAGGCATTGTCCTTTTGCAGTTGTATCAAGACCTGGTCATGTCGAGCGATGGTGTCTTCAACTGTGCTAATGCGCAACTCTGCCTCAGTCGTTCTCAAAAGGAGATCATTCATGGAGGATTTCAGGTCGTCAATGGAAGAATGGAGTTCAGCCGTTCTCTTATCGATTTTCATAGAAAGACCTTTGTTACCATCCTGAATTTCCCGGAGGAGAGTAGCCAGCATGTCGGCAGGCTCGCAAGAGGCCGAGAGCAACAGTCTGGGACTGTCGTTTGAGTTATGAGGGCTAATGCTAATCTTGCTAGCGTTATCGTTATCTTGGGAATCAACGACGTTTTGGTCGTCCTTCTTGCCTCTCTTTCGGCGGTCCATGGCTCTTTGGGAAGGTAAGTACTTCAATTTATCAGCCGATGTTAGAATATTGTTTCAACGTTGTTATTTAGGTAATAATAGAATAACTTTGAAGAGCTCGGTTTGTCAACGTCTGCTCAGCTCCGCGGCATCACGTCGATTACCATTGTGTTACTTTTTGATAGATTTGTAAAATTGTATTTTGTAAATATTTAATTAAATCTATTTCTTGAACTGCATTGTTGGTTAAGGGCTTGTAAGTAAGCATTTCATGGTAAGGTCTACACCTGTTGTATTCGGCGCATGTGACAAAGAACATTTTATTTGATTTGAGTTTCTGAAAGAAAAAGCAATGGCAAGTTGGTGCGGACCGGTCAGCAGAACGTTTGAATTCAACAATGTTTTGCATTGACATTTTTCCCCAACCTAAATATGCTGGACTGCCCACAGACCTGCAGCGCTCACCTCGGTCATCATGAAACCCTTTGAGCGCCTGGTACTGTCCCATCTCAAAACCATCACCTCGACCCACTGCAGTTTGCCTACAGAGATAACAGGTCTGTGGACAATGCTGTCAACATGGGCTTACACTACATCCTCAAATACCTCGATAACCCAAAGACAAATGCAAGGATATTGTCTGTGGACTTTAGCTCTGTGTTCAATACCATCATCCCAGAACTGCTACAAGACAAACTCTCCCAGCTGAATGTGTCCAGCTCCATCTGTCCATCTTTATCCCTCAGCACTGGAGCACCGCAAGGATGCGTGGTCTCACCTCTACTCTACTCACTCTGCACCTCCAACAACGCATCTGTCAAACTACTCAAGTTTGCAGATGGTACAACTCTGGTCGGTCTCATCACCAACAACGATGTACTACTTGCGGCAGCAAAATCTCCCAGTCAATTTCGATCCGGTTTTACGTATCAATCGTTGAGTCCATCTTCACCTCCATCACCGTCTAGTTTGGGTCTGTGTCTGGCCGCTGCAAGGACAAACTGCAACGCATTGTCTGGTCTTCAGAGAGGGCCATCGGCTGCCACCTGCCCTCCATCGAGGAAAGATCATCGCCGACCCCTTCCACACCGGTCCTCCCCTCCTCCAAAAATTCACCTCTGGCAGGCGGTTCAGGTCACTGATGACCAATACCTCCCGCGACCTGAAACCGTTCTTCCCCCGGGCTGTGGCCCTCACCAACTGGCCATCTGGCCCATAGAGACTAAAGGACTATGCACTCTATGCTGCACACCGCATCAAGCCTTCTCTGAACTCTACACAAAATAACTGCACTATACTGCATTGCACTCTGTCCATCTCTCTGCATTTAGATATATTCATACTGATGGTGTAAATGTGTACATCCACTGTATATCAACCATATACCCACTGTACATTTGTATATCTGCTAATTCTGTATTAGCTCTATGCTCACTCTACCTAGTTGTATACAGTATAATATAAGTCAACTTTGTTAAAACTCTGCTGTCTGTATTATGACTCTAAATGTTGTCTATCACTAGCTGCACCGTGTCACCACGTAACATTTTTTATTTATTTTAATTTTTACCTTTATTTAACTAGGCAAGTTAGTTAATAAGAATTTGTTCTTAACTTTCAATGACGGCCTAGGAACAGTGGGTTAACTGCCTTGTTCAGTGGCAGAACGACAGAATTTTACCTTGTCAGCTCGGGGATTCAATTTTGCAACCTTTCAGTTACTAGTCCAACACTCTAACCACTAGGCTACCTGCCGCCCAACATTCTGGGTATGTATAAATGTACTTAGTGAATAAAGGTGATTCTGAAATTCTGAAACATTGTCTAGGCTATGCCCAAAAATGTCATAATAATAGTTCCAGTAGTTGAATACATAATTCAATGTAAAAGGTCAACTGTCTGTTCACCTGTTAAATTTGTATGTTATAAATGTACACAGCAAAACTTGAAATATATATTTTTACTAGGCTACTAGCTCAATTAAATGAGAGATGTGCATGGTAATTTGTTGTATGGCAACTTCGGGAATGCATCACGCCAGAAAATATGACACATTTATTGTGCAATGTTTATGAAGATTAAATAAATAGCAATTTGATTCCTGTGTAATTATTTTAGATTCCAAAACCAAAACATGTTGATTTTCACTAACAGACAACGGCTGCATCTTGTTATGTTTTAATATTGTAATATACAGTATTGCAATTAATAAACATGCCATCATATTGCAAGTACTTACTTGCAATACAATACTTCAACCACTAGAAAATGTGCGTACGCATGGTCTGAAGTTTGGGTGGAGGTAAGGACATTCTCATGCCAAGTAAAATAACAACAAAAAAAAAATAGTTTTTAGAAATGACAACTTTTGCAGGAAAACTTGCGCACTGACGTTTTGAGGTATATTATGTACTTACGCAATGTTTATAAATGAGGCCACAGGCACCTTGGGCTATTTATGTTTTGAATGTTTTCCCTGCATCCCATGCTGCTTTGGCATCTGGTCCAACCCGGGCAAGGGGGAAGGAAACGTGTGCTAGAAGGCAACTGGGGAATATCAATTTGTAATCTACTTGACACAATTTGGTCAAACATCCCATTATGTAGTGATGAAAACAGACATGTTAATGTGCTGATCTGGAGTCAGGGGATGTAGCCTCTATACCCGGTGTTCCTAATAAATATTGATCATGTGTCTCATACTGCCAGGCAGCAGGAGTAAACAGGTTATTCAATAATAAACACGTTTCAGCTGGCTCGCCTATGCTTTAGTCAACAGTGTACAGCTGTAGGATCTTAATTTTAACCAGTTTAACCACTTTTGTATGGGTTGATGCATTCTTCGTCAGGGAAAATCAATTTTGAGATTGGAGATTACAAACCTCAGAAGCATTTTTAAAGCTCAAGTACACTACGCATTTTAAAAGTTCTCCTACAAAAGAGAACAGGAAAGTTCTCCTACAAAAGGGTGATCAAATTAAGATCCTACATCTGTAGGCTAAATCCCCTAGGGGTTTCACATAAATACTGGCTAGCATTTTATATAGGGAGTAGGTAATTCCAGGCTTAGGTGTTATATCAACCTGTCTTATATTTATATCAATACAAAAACATGTTACGGTGTACTACTGTGTCAAAGGCTGGAGATGGTATTTGTTGATATTCACAAAGTACCTCAGAGTAGGAGTGCTGATCTAGGACCAGGTCTCCTCTTCCATATAATCTTATTATTTATTATTGAAAAGAAGAAACAGATCCTAGATCAGCACTCCTACTCTGAGATCCTGTGCTTTGTCTCTGAATGAACTTAGTAAAAGGAGACAGCTAACAGTCAGTTGAAGTCTCACATGTGAGGGCTTAAGGTACGTGGCAAAAAGGATATTTAGACAGTCTGTCTTTGATTTCCATCGACCTCCTCTATTATGGGAACGAATCAAAGCGCTTAAACTTTATTTTGAGGGATCTAAAGGCCATATATTGGAGAATTTGACTTTTTTTATGACTCTCTCTCTCTCCCCATCTCTTTCTTTCATTCACTCACTCTCACATAATCTCTCTCTCTCCTCCCCACTCTCCCTCTTTCTCTCTCTCTCTCTCGCTCACTATTTCTCCACGTGAGGTTATTATGTAGTCTGGGCACCTGTGAAAACACCGTAACCTTTCTCAGTGTGCCCTTCCTTGGTATTGCCAAGAGGGACATACAAGCCATGGCCAGCCAGCGCCCAACAATGGATTCCTTTGAAAAACATTAGTAATTGCCCTGAGGGGAGAAATAACGTCGAATTGAATCAGTTTTCCAATATCATTTTTAGTTTTCAAAATATTTGCACGTGAATTTCCACTAAATCAGACTCAAACGTATGAGATGATGCGACCTCCATAACCCCACCTCTGTTTTTTATGTTACTAGTATCACTGCTGTAGGTTTGCTTTGCACATGTGTCCATTTTCATTCTTTCTCTCTGAATCACAATGTAGTTCAATGAGACAAATGGGTGGATGGACGGATTATTACACTGTAGTACATTATGGCTAATTGCTCTTTTACCAAATTGAATAAGTACATATAAAAGAAACACAAGTGTTATCAAAAGAATCTGACTGTCTGTAGGCTGTAGTTTCTAAGTAGGCTTTGGTTATGTTATTTCACAATAACTGGCATTATATATTTGATATCAACTAGGCACATCACATTCATGTTCAACTTACTTCACTGACCCAATAACCATATGACACCTAACAGTCTTAACATGAGTTATATGTCTTATTTTGACAAAATGTAATTACGGTTGAGTACCTTAGCACCAATACCTGACCTATATACTGCACATTAAGACTCTGGCTAGCTCCGGTTTCAAAAGAGAAGAGTTAAGCCATGCTAACAACACATACCCTTTAGCTGACCTTTATGGACTAGCTAGAGTTAGAACCCCACTGTGAAGACAATACTGTGTGTGCTGTATATGTGTGTGTGTGCATGTACTACGCCCCGTATGTATTATGGTGTGACGTGTTAACCAAAATCGGACACACACAGTGAGACCAGGTTGCTCATCCAATATGCTCCTGGCACGGCCGAGGATCCAACTCATTTACTAAATAAATTGTTTACGGTGGCAAATGGACAGAGGCTGCCATTAGAGATGTATCTTTGTGTCTTGTGTGTTCCCCAAATGAGTCACTGTGTCCAAACAAACAACCTTATTGAAACCTACACCCATGGGCCTGTTAGCCCACTGAAACGTAAGACACACATAGCATGGACGACGGATACAAAACGTGCCACACATGGGCAAGGCTGTCGAAGAACACTGCTTAAATTGGTGAAAGTGGGTACTGGCCTGTACACTTGACCAGTAGCGTGGGTTTATCGCAATCCAACCGCTTGACAGCTAAATATATTCACTGAGCTAAATAAAGAAGATGAGGTTGAGGCATTGTGTCATTAGACAAAACAAACTGTGTCATTAGACAAATTAAAGAAATGGCTTAAAATTGTGGGGGAAAAACGTATTGTACTGAACACAACTGGTGACTGGTAGTGTCCCGAAAAAAACTCCTTACTATCGCTGGAATTTAACATTAGCCAGTCAATGGCTGAGAAGAAAAATGACACTGCCGACATTCGAGAGTGGGACATTAACAAAGCGGGGGATGTCGGGTTGGCAGTCGGCTGATTAGAACTAACACCATAATTACTACATACAGTGGGGACAGAAACTTCTGCTGTTGCGGAAGTGTTTTGTTTTGGAGTTAACATGCTCCAATTCACCTGTCCCCATGAGGCACCCTGTACCTCTCCCTCTCATGATCACGTCGCTGCTGCTGCTAGAGTAATCTGCCGTACCGTCTCCCGTACCGCCTGACTCCGATCACTGGAGCGGATGATGCCTCTAATCATAGTTATCATTCAACCAAGAGGACTAACTGTCACTACAGATGTTGGATGTTCATTTGATCACCCTGTTGCTGGAGAACTTTCCTGCAATGCAGGAACATTTAAACGTGTAGTGTATTTGAGCTTTAATGTCACGACTTCCGCCGAAGTTGGTGCCTCTTCTTGTTCGGGCGGCATTCGGCGGTCGACGTCACCGGCTTTCTAGCCTCCACCGATTTCTTTTTCCATTTGTTTTGTCTGTATTGTACACACCTGGTTGCCATGACGTTTTAATTATTTCCCTATTTAACCCTCTGGAGCCATCATGGTTTTGTGCGTGGTTTTTGTTGTCAGTTGTCTCGTTTATGTGATTCTGGATTTTCGTTCTCCTTGTTGGAAGATTATTTTTGAGTAAAGTTACTATTATTACTCATCTCTGTGTCCTGCGCCTGACTCCGCCTTACCCACATCACCTAGACTCTGACAGAAACACGCACCATCAATGGAGTCAGCAGGTGCACACAGCCCTCCTCTACCTATGGAGGAGCGCGTCCATCAGCACGCGACTATGTTGCAAAGTCTCGACACAGCCATGGATCGCGTGCTGCAAACCATGGAGCGATGGGAGAGAGGGGGTTTTCCAGCAACCCCATCATCATCACCCCAGCTCCCACAACAACCCACACCGCTGTCCACCTCTCCTTCACCTGGATCCAGTGGGATTCGGCTCGAGGGTATACGATGGAACGGCTGCCGGGTGCCAGGGGTTCCTACTCCAGCTGGGGCTCTACCTGGCAACCGTTCACCCAGCTCCTTCGGGACGCGAGAGTGTAAACGCCCTCATCTACTGTCTGACTGGTTTAGCACTCGAATGGGCCAACACAGTCTGGGGAAGGGAAGGACCGACGTTGGACAATTATGAGGATTTTACCCGCCGCTTCCGGGTGGTTTTCGATCATCCACCTGAAGGGAGAGCGGCGGGGGAACGCTTGTATCATCTCAGACATGAGGAGCGCACAAGACTTCGCTCTGGACTTTCGAACTCTGGCCGCCGGCGCGGGATGGAATGAGCGGGATCTGATCGACCACTACAGGTGTGGTATATGCGAGGACGTTCGTAGGGAGCTAGCTTGCAGGGACACCACCCTTACCTTTGACCAGCTGGTGGACCTATCCATCAGGCTGGATAACCTGTTGGCCTCCCGCGGACGTCCAGATCGAGGTCCGTCAGTTCCATCCCCCAGCACCTCAGATCCGACGCCAATGGAGCTAGAAGGTGCTGCTATGAGGGGGACCGGAGGAGGGGCCATTCCCTGCACCACCTGTGGCCGCAGAGGGCACACTGCTGGTCGGTGCTGGGGAGGTTCTCCAGGGAGTTGAGGCAGCAGGCAGGGCACTGGTGGATCATCCCAGGTGAGTAGGCACCCGACTCACCCAGAGCTTCCTGTTTCGCACATGTGTGTATGTATTGAATTTCCTGAGTTTTCCCCGCATTCCCAGCATAAGGCGCTAGTAGATTCAGGTGCAGCTGGGAACTTTATTGATCGTTCATTTGCAATTAGATTAGGGATCCCTATTGTTCTTGTTGATGTGCCCTTCCCTGTACATGCCTTAGATAGTTGTCCTTTAGGGTCGGGACTGATCAGGGAGGTCACAGCTCCACTATGTATGATAACGCAGGGGGATCATAAGGAGAGAATTAGTCTCTTTCTGATCGATTCACCTGCGTTTCCTGTGGTGTTGGGGCGTCCCTGGTTGGCCGATCATGACCCCACTATTTCGTGGAAACAGGGGGCTCTCAAGGGATGGTCACGTCAGTGCTCAGGGAGGTGTGTAGGTGTTTCCATAGGTGCAACTACGGTGGAGAGTCCAAACCAGGTCTCCACCATGCACATCCCCCCTGAATATGCCGATTTGGCTCTCGCCTTCTGTAAAAAGAAGGCGGGGGATTGTGCGATAAATCGACGGGGGGGATTGTGCGATAAATCGACGGGGGGGATTGTGCGATAAATCTCATGGTAGACGCAGCACTTCCCAGGAATCACATGTATCCTTTGTCACAGGAGGAGACGGCGGCTATGGAAACATATGTCCCCGAATCTCTGGGACAGGGATACATTCAGCCTTCCACTTCACCTGCCTCCACGAGTTTCTTTTTTGTGAAGAAGAAGGATGGAGGTTTACGCCCGTGTATTGACTATCGAGGTATAAATCAGATCACAGTGAAGTACAGTTACCCGCTGCCTCTCATAGCCAGTGTGACAGAGTCATTGCACGGGGCGCGCTTCTTCACAAAATTGGATCTCAGGAGCGCTTACAACCTGGTGCGTATCCGGGAGGGAGATGAGTGGAAGACGGCATTTAGTACCACCTCTGGGCACTATGAGTACCTTGTCGTGCCGTACGGGTTGATGAATGCTCCATCAGTCTTTCAATCCTTTGTAGACAAGATTTTCAGGGACCTGCACGGGCAGGGTGTAGTGGTGTATATAGATGACATTCTAATATACTCCGCTACACGCGCCGAGCATGTGTCCCTGGTGCGCAAGGTGCTTGGTCGACTGTTGGAGCATGACCTGTACGTCAAGGCTGAGAAATGTCTGTTCTTCTAACAGTCCGTCTCCTTACTAGGGTACCGCCTGTCCGCGACAGGGGTGGAGATGGAGAAGGACCGCATTTCAGCCGTGCGTAATTGGCCGACTCCAACCACGGTAAAGGAGGTGCAGCGGTTTTTAGGGTTTGCCAACTACTACCGGAGGTTTATCCGGGGCTTTGGTCAGGTAGCGGCTCCCATTACCTCTTTGCTAAAGGGGGGACCGGGGCGACTGCAGTGGTCAGCTGGGGCGGACAGGGCTTTTGGTCACCTGAAGGCTCTGTTTACCTCGGCTCCCGTGCTGGCTCATCCTGATCCCTCTTTGGCATTTATAGTAGAGGTGGACGCATCCGAGGCTGGGATAGGAGCTGTGCTGTCTCAGCGCTCGGGTACGCCACCAAAGCTCCGCCCCTGTGCTTTTTTTTAGAAGGTGCTCAGCCCGGCGGAGCGAAACTATGATGTGGGTGATCGGGAGCTGTTGGCTGTTGTCAAGGCTCTGAAGGCGTGGAGGCATTGGCTTGAGGGGGCTAAACACCCTTTCCTCATTTGGACTGACCACCTCAATCTGGAGTACATCCGGGCGGCAAGGAGACTGAACCCTCGTCAGGCAAGGTGGGCCATGTTTTTCACCTGTTTTGTTTTCACCCTTTCCTACAGACCAGGTTCCCAGAACGCTAAGGCAGACACACTGTCCCGGATGTATGACACAGAGGAGTGGTCCACGGATCCCACTCCCATACTTCCGGCTTCTTGCCTGGTGGCACGGGAGGTGGACGCGGAGATCGAGCGTTACGTACAGAGCCCACTCCCAACCAGTGTCCAGTTGGGCTTCTGTATGTTCCGTCTGATGTCCGCGATCGTTTGATCTGTTGGGCTCACACGTCACCCTCCTCTGGTCATCCTGGCATCGGTTGGACAGTGCGCTGTCTTAGTGGGAAGTACTGGTGGCCCACTTTAGCTAAGGACGTGAGGGTTTATGTTTCCTCCTTCTCGGTGTTCGACCAGTGCAAGACACCTGGACACCTGCCCAGAGGGAAATTACAACCACTACCCATTCCACAACGGCCGTGATCACACCTATCGGTGGATTTCGTGACGGATCTTCCTCCGTCACAGGGAAACACCACGATCCTGGTTGTTGTGGATCGGTTTTCTAACTCCTGCCGTCTCCTTCCTTTGCCCAGTCTCCCTACGGCTCTACAGACTGCGGAGGCCCTGTTCACCCACGTCTTCCGGCACTACGGGGTGCTTGAGGATATAGTTTCTGATCGGGGTCGCCAGTTCACGTCTAGGGTCTGGAGGGCGTTTATGGAACGCCTGGGGGTCTTGGTCAGCATCACCTCAGAGTAAGTGGAGCAGGTGGAGAGAGTTAACCAGGATGTGGGTAGGTTCCTGCGGTCCTATTGCCAGGACCGACCGGGGGAGTGGGCGACTTTCATCCCCTGGGCAGTGATGGCCCAAAACTCCCTCCGCCACTCCTCCACTAACCTATCTCCTTTTCAATGTGTACTAGGTTATCAGCCGGTACTGGCACGGTTCCATCAGAGCCAATTTGAAGCACCTGCGGTAGCCGAATTGTTTCGGCGCTCAGAAGAAACATGGGACGATGCCCATGTGCGCCTGCAGCGGGTCATCAGGCGGCAGAAGGCGAGCGCCGACCGCCACCGCAGTGAGGGTCTGGCTCTCGACCCGAAACCTACCCATTCGCCTGCCCTGCCGGAAGCTGGGTCCGCGGTTTGTGGAGCCATTTAAAGTCCTGAGGAGACTGAACGAGGTTACAGCTCCCTCCTGATTACCGTATTAACCCCTCGTTCCATGTGTCTCTCCTCAGGCCGGTGGTGGCTGGTCCGCTCCAGCAGTCTGAGGTGCGGGAGGTTCCTCCACCCCCTCTGGACATCGAGGGGGCCCCGGTGTATACTGTGCGAGCCATTATGGACTCAAGGCGTCGAGCGAGGGGCCTTCAGTACCTCGTGGAGTGGGAGGGGTACGGTCCGGAGGAGAGATGCTAGGTGCCGGTGGCGGACATCCTGGACCCTTCCTTACTGCAGGAATTTCACCGTCTCCACCCGGATCACCCTGCTGGAGCCGCGCGTCAAAGGGGGGGATACTGTCACGACTTCCTCCGAAGTTGGTGCCTCTCCTTGTTCGGGCGGCGTTCGACGTCACCGGCTTTCTAGCCTCCACCGATCTACATTTATTTTTCCATTTGTTTTGTCTGTATTGTACACAACTGGTTCCCATTACGTTTGAATTATTTCCCTATTTAACCCTCTGGAGCCATCATGGTTTTGTGCATGTTTATTGTTGTCAGTTGTCTCGTTTATGTGATTCTGGATTTTCGTTCTCCTTGTTGGAAGATTATTTTTGAGTAAAGTTACTATTATTACTCATCTCTGTGTCCTGCGCCTGACTCCGTCTTACCCACATCACCTAGACTCTGACATTTAAAAACGCTTCTGAAGTTTGTAATTTCCAAATTTCAGACATCATTTTCCCTTACGAAAAATGTATCAACCCCTACAAAAATGTCCATTAATTATAATCCACATAATAATTCATATTTCCTGTTTCTGCAGGATTCTTTTCCTGCTGTAGTAAACAGACCTTAATCTTAGAGCAGATTTAGACACAGCTAGTTTGAATCCTGCTTCAAAAATACATGGTTTAGTGCCTGAAGCATGTGAGATCCCAGAAACTATGTAAAACCTTGATTATCAGAAATTATATACAGTAATGCATTGATTTATACCAGTGAAGTCCTTACAGTGAAAGTTCGCCAAAGACTTTAAAGGTCATGTATCATAATAAAAAATGTAAAAACTATAAGAAACACACTTTTTTTGGGGGGGGTATTGCCATCTACAAGTGGTGTATATTCCATTTTTGGGGGCAAAATTAAATTGCAACCTGGCCTTTAAAGATCCATAAGCCCAGATAAATGATTTAACCCATCATGATACAGACATGTTTATGATCTGGTCTGTACCTAAAGCAGGCAGGGATTGATTGGCGGCCATTTTGTGAGATAAATGAGGAAGAGCTGCCTGGCTGCCAGAGCGAAGGCGGGAAACTGTGGTGGTTATCTCCTCCTTGGGAACAAATGTCCTGCTCTTTTAAGCAGGTTTCCAACCAAGCAGGGTTAACAGCCAGCAGAGCAGACCAGGGCAAGGCTGCAGGTTGGGCTCTGTCTGTCCGTCTCTCAACACTGTCTGCTGGTAGATGTACTGTAGCTAGTTTCGCCTTGGTCATGGCCCTCAAATGAACCTGTAAATACAGGTTCTCTCTCTCTCTCTCTCTCTCTCTCTCTCTCTCTCTCTCTCTCTCTCTCTCTCTCTCTCTCTCTCTCTCTCTCTCTCTCTCTCTCTCTCTCTCTCTCTCTCTCTCTCTCTCTCTCTCTCTCTCTCTCTCTCTCTCTCTCTCTCTCTCTCTGTGAAGGCTGGTAGGAGGAGCTATATATGAGGACGGCTCATTGTAATGGCTGGAATGGATTAAATGGAACGGTATCAAACACATAACACATATGGAAACCACGTTTTACTCAAGTCCATTTATTCCATTCCAGTCATTACAATGAGTTTGTCCTCCTATAGCTCCTCCCACCAGCCTCCACTGCTCTCCACTGACTCCCAGCTGCCGATTCTCTTATTTGGGTTATGTCTGGCTCAGGGGAAACTGAACTGGGATCACGGTATACTGAATTCAGCCCACTGGTTATAACTGTAGGGTTATGTCTGGCTCAGGGGAAACTGAACTGGGATCAGGGGATACTGAATTCAGCCCACTGTGTACAACTGTAGGGTTATGTCTGGCTCAGGGGAAACTGAACTGGGATCAGGGGATGCTGAATTCAGCCCACTGGGTACAACTGTAGGGTTATGTCTGGCTCAGGGGAAACTGAACTGGGATCAGGGGATACTGAATTCAGCCCACTGGGTACAACTGTTTTTGTTCCAGCCCAATACTTACAAAAATAATATACAAAAGTGAGAATGTTATCTCAAAGATGCAAACATGTCACACCATCATGACAACTTTAACTTGACTGTACGTGCATACCCCAACCAGAAGCCATAGATTACAGGCTACATCCGCACTAAGCTAAAGGGTAGAGCTGCCGCTTTCAAGGAGCGGGACTCTAACCCGGAAGCTTATATGAAATCTCACTATCCCAAACAGGCAAAGCATCAATAGAGCACTAAGACTGAATCGTACTACACCGGCTCTGACGCTCGTCGGATGTGGCAGGACTTGGACAAACTATAACAGACTACAAAGGGAAAAACAGCCGCCCAGTGACACAAGCCTACCAGACGAGATAAATTACTTTTATGCTCACTTCGAGGCAAGTAACACTGAAACATGCATGAGAGCATCAGCTGTTCCGGACGACTGTGTGATCACGCTCTCAGTAGCCGATGTGAGTAAGACCTTTAAACAGGTCAAAATTCACAAGGCCGTAGGGCCAGACGGATTACCAGAACGTGTACTCCGAGCATGCGCTGACCAACTGACAAGTGTCTTCACTGACATTTTCAACCTGTCCCTGACTGAGTTTGTAATACCAACATGTTTCAAGCAGACCACCATAGTGCCTGTGCCCAAGAACACTAAGGTAACCTGCCTAAATAACTACCGACCAGTAGCACTCACGTCTGTAGCCATGAAGTTCTTTGAAAGGCTGGTCATGGCTCACATAAACACCATCACCCCCCCCCCCCCCCCCTCCTCTCACCTGTAACTATTCCCAAGGTCGTTGCTGTAAATGAGAATGTGTTCTCAGTCAACTTACCTGGTAAAATAAGGGTAAAATAAAAAATAAAACAATCCCAGAAACCCTAGACCCACTCTAATTTGCATACCGCACCAACAGATCCACAGAGGATGCAATCTCTATTCCACTCCACACTGCCCTTTCACACCTGGACAAAAGGAATACCTATGTGAGAATGCTATTCATTGACTACAGCTCAGCGTTCAACACCATAGTGCCCTCAAAGCTCATCACTAAGCTAAGGACCCTGGGACTAAACATCTCCCTCTGCAACTGGATCCTGGAGATCCTGATGGGCCGACCCCAGGTGGTAAGGGTAGATAACAACACATCCTCCACGCTGATCCTCAACACGGGGGCCCCTCACAGGTGCGTGCTCAGTCCCCTCCTGTACTCTCTGTTCACTCATGACTGCAGGCCAGGCATGACTCCAACACCATCATTAAGTTTGCCGATGACACAACAGTGGTAGGCCTGATCCCTGACAACGACGAGACAGCCTATAGGGAGGAGGTCAGAGACCTGGCCGTGTGGTGCCAGGACAACAACCTCTCCCTCAACGTGATCAAGACAAAGCAGATGATTGTGGACTACAGGAAAAGGAGGACCGAGCACACCCCCATTCTCATCAACGGGGCTGTAGTGGAGCAGGTTGAGAGCTTCAAGTTCCTTGTCGTTAACATCACCAACAAACTATCATTGTCCAAACACACCAAGACAGTCGTGAAGAGGGCACGACAAAGACTATTCCCATTCAGGAGACTGAAAAGATTTGGCATGGGTCCTCAGATCCTCAAAAGGTTCTACAGCTGCACCATCGAGAGCATCCTGACTGGTTGCATCACTGCCTGGTATGGCAACTGCTCGGCCTCCGACCGCAAGGCACTACAGAGGGTAGTGCGTATGGCCCAGTACATCACTGGGGCCAAGCTTCCTGCCATCCAGGACCTCTATACCAGGCGGTGTCAGAGGAAGGCTTAAAAAGTGTAAAAGACTCTTGCCACCCTAGTCATAGACTGTTCTCTCTGCTACCGCAAGGGCAAAGAGGTACCGAAGCGCCAAGTCTAGGTCCAACAGCTTCTACCTCCAAGCCATAAGACTCCTGAAGAGCTAATCAAATGGCTACCCAGACTATTTGCATTGCACCCCCCCACCCCTTTTACGCTGCTGCTACTCTCTGTTTATTATCTATGCAGAGTCACTTTAACTCTACCTACATGTACATATTACCTCGACTAACCGGTGTCCCCGCACATTGACTCTGTACCGGTACCCCCTGTATACAGCCTCGCTATTTTTATTTTACTGCTACTCTTTAATTGTTTGTTACTGTTCTTTTTTTATTTTTTACTTAACACTTCTTTTTTCTTAAAACTTTATTGTTGGTTAACGGCTGGTAAGTAAGCATTTCACTGTAAGGTCTACACTTCTTGTATTCCCGCGCATGAGACAAATACAATTTGATTTGATACGATTTGGAGTGTCAGATCAGAAACTGAAATATAGCGCCATCCTGTGGACACAATTTCTCCAGTCATAACATGTTGCAATACTGTAATAAAACTGAGAGCTCCACTGTATCTCTCTATAAAGCCGAGAGAAATCACTGAATTCACCTCTATGACTGAGTGACGTGTCCAGTGTGCTGGTATTTATATATTATGGGTTATTAGTCACTCCTATCTAAGATCAAAGGATGTAGTCAGAGGAAAAGCACCAACATCCTGTTTTGATTTCACTCTGCTAACACTACACAGCAGAATGGTTTTTTATCATCTGAACAAGATAATACTGAACAAGTGTATTATCATGTATCATTCCCACTACATATCATCATTAAGGCTAATTTGATGCTTATTTATGATTCATAGGCACTAAACACTTACTGTTGTTGATCTTCATAACCTATCTCTGACTAAGAAAGGTTGCTAGATTATGCAGCCAGTTCCTGCCAAGGGGGAAGATGTAACAGTCTCATTAGGCCTATGCCCTATATGTCAGACAGTTATTAACATATATCCACTTCAGGGTCTGTGGGTGTTTTTGTCTAGTACTCAAACAACAAGTTGGCATACAGTTAGTATGACCTCACACCAGCACATTATTGCAGATAAATGTGGAAAATGTCAGCCTTGCAAAGCACAGTGCCATTGTCAAAGAGCAATACAGAGATTTCAAAGTGGTAAACGATGCATAATATATCTATTTTTTTGCAACATGAATAGGGCTACTGTGTATTTTATTCATGTTGAATGTAGGCCTATTAGTAAATGTCGTATTTATAGCCTACTGCAATGTATTATTCTGTTCTACACTAAACAATTTTTTGACAGCTGTCATGTTTATTTCATCTTGTTCAACGCTCTTGAGACGGGTTTCCTCCTATCCAAAAAGCATTTTGAGTATTAAGTATTAAAACTGAGAAACTCAACCATACTTCAAATGTAAAGGTGCCCTATTTCCAGCGCAATAGCGTACCTGTGCTCAGGAGCCTGCGACCGAACGCACTCCCCTCCCTCCACTCTCCCTCTCTCATCCCCGCCACCCCTTCAGAGTGTGTATTGCACTCGTTACAGAAGGAGGGTTCATGTGCACAGAATGACGTCGCACTGCAAGTCTGTCTGACTCCTTCGCTGTTTTTATCAGTCATTCTATCGAAGGGCTAGAAAATCATAAATCTGCGGAATTATGGTCCGAATGTGAGAATATCTGATGCGTCCGATCTATATGTCGCTCTCGATTGGTGTGTCAAAGCAGCGTCTTGATGTTGAGGATTACGAGTGATATAGGCTACGCAGCTCAGCAGAGTTCTAGCCTACTGTTCTGTGCGTTGAGCTGTCAGAACTGAAACTAGTGGATGTATAGCAAGAGAAAATCCAGAATAGCTGAAGTGGGGGATATTGTAAAGAAGAAGAAATAAGGTACAGGCTTGGTTTCGTGTCTTCATTCTCTCTTCTGGATTATTGCCGCCCAGCAACACAGCCACTTGACACATCTGAATGTCGTAATTAAGGTAAGGGCGCAGAATGATATAGCTCGAGGTAGGTAAACGACTTGTGGTTATTATAATACTTAGGTTAATATGTCAACTCCCTAAACGAAATGTACATCACTTTAATTGTCACCTGAATTATCCCCAGGAAATCTTTAACTTTGAACTATGTCCTGAGGACCCGCTCAGGCAGATTGTGACCTACAGTATAGGCTATAAATACAATTAAAGGCTGCTCTCTTTCTCTCTAAACAATAAAAATAGCCTAATAATAATAATTTCACTTATTTGCGCCCAGCAAGCTATTGGCGCATTTATTTATTATGGAATCTAAATTTAAAATCAGTTGTTTATGACTTTTCAAAGATCAGTTAATAACAATTTGAACTTTGTCTCCAGCGACATTTCCAGTAGATAATCATTCTTTACAAAAATAAATAATGGATAAGAGTACGGCTTGCTCTGATGTCTTTGCAGAACTGCGATGTCTGAAATGACCTGCATTCTAACTATAAATGCACTTTTGAAATAGTTTTGCACACTCTTCGATCAGTTGCCATCAATGTCAAAACTGTGATGTGCATTTTGGTAGATCAGATTGCCCCAAAAAATATTGCATAGCCTTCATCTGTCGTTACAACCTGGCATGTAGCCTACCTGTTTTTGTAGTTTGTGCGTCGACAACTATCCTATCTCATAAGCGTTCTCATTTAGTATAGCCTAACCCGTAATTAGGTCACCTCAATCAAAATATCAGTGTTTTTCTTTAGTCCTTCTCTTTGACAGTAGGCTAAAACATAAGTTTACCAGGGCATAAGTTTAGGAACAACAACATTACGCATAATATAAAGGGCTAAATGTGATAGCATGGGTCAATATTGCGCATTGACTTATTCTCGAAAGTTGTTTTATGTTTTCCAGAAGACGCTCAAAGACAGATACCATTTTCAAGTTATGTCGCAGCTATGTTGTGTCTGAAAAAACAATAGGGGATTGACAGAATAGTCGGACCAATCCGTGAATGGCGTGATGAAAGTTTATGTGACGCTGGGTCTGTCTCTATCCAATGGAAGTGCCCAAGAGGAGGAAATGAACACTATAAAACTACGTCATGTGTTTAAAAAAAAAAATCTAACTACTGACTTGGCGATTTAACAGTACAGTTAGTGCAATTAATCTTGCAAACTAGAAATGATCATGTCATACATTTAAATAAATGCATTTCAGAAGGAACTTGTTATGTAGGTTAACGTGTGATGGGGAATTGAGTCATAGAACTATTATTACTCAGACATGACAAGACACAATCTATAATAATAATTTAATAATCGTTCTATGACCCCCCCCCCCCCCCCCCCCCCAGACATTCTCACGTCTCCAAACATGACTTAGGCTGTCCAAAATGACACCCTATTCCCCCATAAGGCTCTGGTCAAAAGTAGTGCACTTTAAAGGGAATAGGGTGCCATTTAGGATATCATGCCTTAGACAAAGTTCCCCTATATAACCATTTCAGGGATTCTTAGTTTAAAAACCAAAGCAAATAAACAGTTAACAAAGTGAGGAGGAATGTCTAAATGATTTTCCAGAAATGAATATCACTTGATTGACAGAGAAAACGCTTGCTGATTTAAAAGGATACTTAACTTGGATACTGTCGATGTTTGGCATAATTTTCCCACTATAAAACACACTTAAGTCAATCTTAATGAAATCGCCATCCATTAAATAAATACTTTACACTGTTCATGATTTAATAAATATTCGTGTTAAATTACAGTTTTTATATTCAGTAGTATGCTCTCAGCTTCGGCAATGTGAGATTCCAGCAGCTTTTGCATGATATGTGAATAATGCATAAAAAATACCCTACCACTTTGAATTCATATTTAAACAGCATTCATCTAATTAATGTATTCCTTCAACCTGCAGGTAAATCAATGACCCAGCGATGGAGACCAAAAGATACCCAAGTTTCTTCGAAGGATCCACGGACACAGAGAAGAACAGATGGTCCCATGTCCCCAGCAGTGCCATGGACTACTGCTGCAGCGGAGCCGAGGAGGCCGACAGCCTGAACCTGAACAGCAACAGTGATGTCCTGATGGACATAGTCAATGTCAGCTGCTCCCCCAGCAGCAACACGGCCGACAGCAAGGAGAGTAACAATAACAACGAAGAGAAGAAGAAGCCAGAGCAGCAGCCTACTCTCAAACTGACCCAGAACCAACACCAGCCTTTTGTTCTCCCCCTCTTTAACAGTTCTCTCCATGGGAGGAAGCCAGAGATGATGGACTCCAAGGAGCTGTCCAAAACTGTGGCTGAGTCCATGGGCTTGTATATGAACGCGGCCAGGGAGGCCACAGACTTTGGCGGCTTCGGCCAACAGGGGGGTCATTGTAGTCCGGGGAAGATGTACCCAGCGGGAGTTTGCGGGCGCCTCTGTCTCGAGGACAGCCAATGTGCTGCGTCCGCGGGGAGCCCCAAGTTGAAGTCCCCTTCTACGGGGTTCCCGAAGCAGCCAAGCTCCACCCCAGGGGATTGCTGCTCATCTGGAACCACAGCAGGGTCAGCCGTCTTGGGCTTGTCTCTGTCCTGCAGCCCCCAGACGCCCAGCTCCATCTCCAGCCCCGGGGGCAGCAACAACCTAGTTTCGTCCACCACCAGCCCCACCTGCTTTGGGGGGCCGTTCACCTGTACGACCATCAGTAACCCCGTCAACCAGCATAACGCTGTCGGAACAGCTCTGGCCCACAACCACGTCCACAGGAGGAACTCGGTCACCTGCAGCCCGGCAGGCTCCAGCACGGTGGGGTCGCCTCCGCTCACCAGCCCACTCAACGTGATGCGCTCACCCATCTCCAGCCCCCAAAGCATGAGCAGCGTGCGCTCCCCACCGTCATGCAGCACCTCTACCAACATGAGGTCATCGTCCGTCTCCAGCCCCACTGGCAGCACCAACAACATGAGGGCTTCATCATCTATCTCCAGTCCGACCACCGGGGGCCCCATGGCAATGTCCTTGAGCCCCAGGAACCCCTCTGGCGGCGGGGGTGGGTTTGCTGTGTCTAGCCCTGCTAGTGAACTGGGCCTGGTCCAGAATGACTCCAACAGTCCCGAGGGACGAAGAGACCAGCAGGACTTCAAGGAGTTTGAGTTCCCCAAGGTGGAGAGTGTGGACGGGGAGAGGTTCAACGTAGGCCTGGACCACATGGGTATGGTGAAGTTCATCAAGAATGAACCCGACACGGACTATAGGAGCATGTGTCTGGGTAATGGTAGCAACAACACAAAGTGTAACCAGGCCACCGGCTGCCCCGGCAATGGCTCACCTTTCATCACACAGATAAAGAGTGAGCCAAACAAAGATGGTGGCGGATGCATGAATCCTCAGTGCTACACTGAGCAGCAGCAGCAACACTCTATGGGTCTCTTCCAGTCAGGTCCGTCCGAGATTACCTACTTGTCTCTGAGGGACAACATTGACGAATACAGTCTCTCTGGGATCTTGGGACCTCCGGGCACGGAGATGAATGGCAGTTACGAAGCCGGCGTGTTCCCCCACAACCTCCTGTCTAAAGTTAAACAAGAGAACAACGATGGCAGCTACTACCAAGAGAACAGCAACAACGTTGTGCCCACCTCGGCCATTGTGGGTGTTAATTCAGGCGGACACTCGTTTCACTACCAGATCGGAGCGCAGGGGACAATGTCTTTCTCACGGCACGACCCAAGGGATCACGGGACGAACCCCTTGTTGAATCTAATTTCGCCTGTTACCGCGTTAATGGAGTCGTGGAAATCTCGGCCCGGCATGTCGCAGGGTCCAAGAGGAGAAGGCTATCCAGGTCACGGCTGCATGCCAGACAGCATGTCAAGGTAAGAAAGAAATCGATGTATGGACAAAAACAAACAGCATTGTGGGTACTCTAGTGCTGCTGCACAACTCCAGCACAGTAAGAGCGGCTGGCTGGCTCAGAGATGTTTGTTACTTTCAAAATAGAACAGTTTAAAGAGAAAACAAACTGCATTGTGGGTACTGTAGTGCTGCTGTACAACTCCAGCACAGTAAGAGCGGCTGGCTGGCTCAGAAATGTTTGTTACTTTCAAAATAGAAACGTTTAAAGAGAAAACAAACTGCATTGTGGGTACTGTAGTGCTGCTGCACAACTCCAGTACAGTAAGAGTACTGGCTCAGAAACTGTTATGTTACTTTAGACTTGTTATAAGACGTGATGGATTGTCCACAGCATCTGCACAAAGCCAGTGGTATAATCCAAGGGCTCTCATGTGCAGAGAGATGCTCCCTGCTATGTAGCTTTTGGGTGGAACTGAGTCTGTTTACTACAGTGTGACAGGATGAATGAAGGGGACAGTGTGTCTGACTTAAAGACCATGTTGCTCAGGACCGAGGGGTTAAAGAAGGGCGTTTGCTCCGAGTCGGGGACTACCAAAATACTAATAACAACAAGGCTTGGGAAAGGGAAAAGCAGTGGGATGTTGGCTTGGCTGGGAGAACAGGAACTAAGGGATGGGGTCTAGCATGGGAGAGCAACATCGCAACATACACTGCTGCCCTGGCCCTATTCTCTACTGTATCTAACAGAGGTTAAAGTTTGCTCTCTTATCAGAGCTATGTGTATGGACAAAAACAACATTTATTGTACTCTTATTGAGAGTTCCTGAAGGGACCTTGTGTAATGCAAATATATTTTTACGAGCCTGGGCTGGCCATTATGTGGCGACGTCATAAATTATTATGAATGATTGATCACATGCTTTTGTTGCCAGATGTAGGAAACAAACAGTTGCCTTGCAGGGCAGAGCCCCGGCCACCAAACAAAAACAAACATGCAGAAAAACGGTTTGTTTTGCACAGGCAAATATGGCAACGTCTAACTTTGACACAGTCGTTGTCCGGACAGTTTGTCTGATGTCCCAGTTGAGTGTGGAGCTAAATACAGCATTATGATATTAAGATCCAGGATGAATAAAACTAAAGTATCACAGCTATGAAACCAACCAGGAAATTGGAAAAAATTGTCCAACTTTGTTGCAATTTCAGTATGTGAAGGAGTTACATAAGGAATTCCTTCCTTGTAGAAGGAGTTGATTTGTTTACAGTTAATTTAAAGATATGAAGATATGATTATGGCTCTGGTATTTGGAGAGTTTGGGATTTGTTTTGCGTGTGATATATTTCTTCATATTTTCATTTCACAGAAGGGATGTATATTAATGGTGGTATAAAATCTGAGCTGATCACCGAAGTCGTAAACGTATGCGCGACATGGCACACTGTAAATGCCCTGCTTATTATTGCATTTTTACCAGCTCGAGTCAGTGCAGGAAGCACTAAACAAATCTGCAAACGGTGTCCCCTCCTGACTTACAAAACCTTGATAGGCAGATGTTTCCCTAAGAGAAATACATGTGATTATTTGTGGCAATGGGGCCTGGCTTGGTATGTTTGTGTTTGTGTTTGTTGGTTTTCCCCAGAGACAAGCAGAGAAGATTAGGCCGACTACTGCTAGGAACTAGGCTAGCAGAATGGGTCAATGTGTTCCAATTTGGTTGCAGCCAATGATTTATATATACACTAGTTGACTGATAGGGGGCGCTGTGTTGAAACCACCATGCCTCCATTTTAGCACTCCCTTACGTTGTAAAACATATTTTGGAAGCTTTAGAAATGCATTTATTAATGTCTACATTAATTTTGCCACATGTATTATATTACAGACACCTTAATGCATAATCTTACATTATATTATGTGAGCTAAACATAAAAATATATAAAAAAATACATAATATATTTTCCTTTAGTATATATTTTTTAGCTTACTAATGCTACTTTCCCCACTATAGCAAAAGATACTTCAATACATGTAATTGTGTCATTAAAACATTTAATTGATATACTGTAGAATTCCATTCATTCCTATGGAGGACTGCTCCTACTGGGGGAAGTGCCAATATGTCCGACCGGTGACTTCAAAGCCTCTCAACGGCCAATACATAGCATCAGCAATCCAGGGTTTATATACATCATTGGTCGTAACTAATGATTTCTCTCTCTCCCCAACCACTTTATTTGAACGCACTCACAAACAGATCTACAACAATTATCCAGTCTCACTCAAAATAGCACCAATAGCACCATCAGGCTGGTTAAAAATGGGGCAATGATCATGTCAGCCTTTGTCCTGAGGCTGTTATGTTGGTCCAGGAGGTCAGTCCCTGTCCCATTGACCTCCTATCGATAGACCAGGCTACAATTCATCCAGTTGTTCTGGCTGTCTGATCAGGGCTATTCTTGTCATACTTGGCTATGGAATGGTCAGTCCACTTTTGGCATTCAGGATGTACAGTAGAGTATGTGACAGGGGGTTAGGGCATGTATTCAAAAAGTGTTTTTAGAGTAGGAGTGCTGATCTAGGGTCAGGTTATAACATGTTCATAAAATGTTATTCATTATGAACTAAAAGTCGTAACTGATCCCAGATCGGCACTCCTAATCTAAAGACTCTTTGTGAATATGGGCCCAGAGACATAGTTGAGATCAGGTGGGAATGAGTTAGATTTACATGCCATTCTGTCAGTTCAATTTCTATGGTTATATGCGAACTCATGTCATTTACTGTAACAACACAATAAAAAAACTATTTTCTACTGCACTTTATGACCTAAATACTTGACTCTGCTTGTATAACTCTCTCTAACCCCCTCTTTCAAGATATCTGGCCTGGTTTGACCCCCCACTGATTTGAATAATGCTGGCTCATGATTAACAGAAATCAATTTCTCTTTCAACAGTGAGAATGATTATCCCTAGGGTACGAGCAGCAAATGAACTCAATGGTTTTTCCTAAACGGTTGGCCCGCCCCTGGCTTCATTGTGTTTTAAATCAATACTGGACACAGAGGAATAGACAGATGTTTGATTGGCAGAGGGAGCTGATGTCTATGTGCAGTGGAGTGACTATACGTGTGTTTGTCTTTACACACGTGTGTGTGTGTGTGTGTGTGTGTGTGTGTGTGTGTGTGTGTGTGTGTGTGTGTGTGTGTGTGTGTGTGTGTGTGTGTGTGTGTGCCAGCTGCGCCTGCCTACAGTATCTGTGGGTTTCTGTGGGATAACAAGGCATGCAGTTCCTGCCAAATGATCTGGCCGTTACCTTGGAGACAACCTGTCTCTTCCCCTATGGTGGGAGCCAGAGCTTCAAGTGATGTTGACGGGATCACTGCCACCCTAGGCCTAATGAGATACAGCGTAGCCCCCTAATGTCAGGCAGGATGACAGTCAGAGGTGGGGCCTGGCCTGGCCGTATGGCAGAGACCCAGATACAGACACAGCTCTGGAACTGCCCCTCTCTATAAAACTATACACTTAGCTCCTCACAGGAGAGGTTCAATCCAACACGCACTGGGGAAGACTAGCCAGAGTCCTGCTGTTCTCAGGGAAACACTTCATTCCAACTACACATAGCTCATCACAAGAGGAGGGGTTCAATCAAAACTGCACTGCAGAAGACCCATATGCCTGTAGTTAAGAAATATTGCTTTATTTAGTTATATTCCTGTGCTGAGATTGCTTGTTTTTATGTGATTAATCAAAGTTTTTTGGACTCATTTTTACTCAGTAAACAATGTATATGGTACCTATTAATTACATTTTATTAGGGTGTTTACAATCCTTCCAAGTAGCCAAGCGTTGCCGCGGTGTGAGTTGGATTGACTTCCTGCCAGGATCACATAACCCCAAAAAGTCCAATTGCAGGAATTCTATGGTCCAGTTCAGCTCTGGATGGGTTAGTATTGTGCCCAGGCCAGTATTTCATCAGGAGAAAGTTACATAACCATTAAAAACCAGCAAGAAACTGGAACTTCCTTTGATCAACTGAAGCCTTGGATGGCAGGGAGGGAGGGAGGGTGGGAGGGAGCGAGAGAAGGAGGGAAAGAGAAAGAAAGATTGAAAGACAGAGAGACAGAGAGTGAGAGAGGGAGAGAAAATCGAGAGAGAGTGAGAGAGAGAAAATCGAGAGACTGCTAGGTCGAAGTAGAGAGAGAAATCCCTGTGCAGTTAGTATTTTTTCAGGCTTCACTTTGGTTTCCTCTGTAAATGGGGTAATGTTTTTAATTAAAAATGACTGTTCGTCGGAGGAGTCTGGATTACTCAGAGCGAAAGCGTTTTCACTTTAATTCACAAGAGCAAAAAAAAAGAGAGAGAGAAAAAGAATCTCCTTGGCCCAGAATTATTTTCCGTCAGAGCCTGGTTTGCTTCAGTGCTTTGGGAGAAACAGGTGGCCAGCTGTATGCGGTGCAGAGATTGACATTTTGAATGCAGAGGATTTCCCCTGCTGTATTTAAATAAGATTATATTTGACTGTATGTTTGTAGGGAATCCGATAGAAGTATTTACTGTTTAAAGCTAGTAGTGACCCCTTAGGCCCATGTACAATACAGTACTACTTCAATGTAAAAGCTTAAAATCTTATTTTCAGTCTAGTTTCCTTACCTCCTCAATTGAGATATACACAGCCATGATCAAATGATAAATTATCTGAACAAAATATATTATTATAAAATGACCTAGTTTTGGGTGCTGGATTATTTGTGTGCTCATTCCCTAAATCTCCAAATCTCTTGTCACCCTATTTAGAGAGTGCCCTGTTAAGCATTGACTGGGACTATGCTACAGTGTGTTGACATTTCTAGAGTTTTGTTTAAAACTCTTGAGACGCCATCCTAAATGACGAGCTACTTACAGGATAAATGATGTCAAGCACCATTAAGTCATGGAAATGGTGTTAGTGTTTAAATCAATGTGGCCAGGGACCAAATTAAGATACAACTCAAAAGGCCCAGTACACTTGTAGGTACCTAGTAGGTGGCTGGGTCTAAATCAGTACCACAAACATGCAAATACAAAAAGAAAACATATTTCTCTATCATCCTCCCACTAAATGTTATGCTTATGGATAAAAGAGAGTATTGATTTAAAGTTACGCCAACGTTTATTTTTTGCACATACTACATCTAGTCATTGTACTTCTATGGCACCAGCCTGGAGAAGAGGAGTAGAATCGAGTCAGGCGGATAGGAGGAAGTGCCGGTTAAAAAGGAAAAGAGAACGCTTTGCCTCTGGACCTGGGCCAAGTCCCAATGTTCTACTGACAGGATGAAAGGGCAGACTCCTGAGAGAACGCTAATAGCCCTTTAATTGTATGTTCTTCTACTAAATTAATGAGTAGCATTGATTTGATTAATTCAGACGCGGCTGGATACTAATATCTAATTAAATCCACGTCCTCGTGGTGTGGCTCGGTACGGCTGGCCCCGGTGCATTGTGGGCTGTGAGGCTGTGAGGGACGTTAGTTGCTCGTTTGGGATGTGAATGTGAGACAGGGGTGTTGGGGGTCATGTCCAAGGTGTCTTTACCTGCCCTAGCAAGGAAGGTGTTCCTTGAGGAGGTAAAAACATTGAAGCCTGGGTTATTGCTAATTCTACGTGGTCACATCAGAACTACTGTATGTCGGGTCCTCACCTTTGTGTTTGTGTGTGAGTGTGGGACTTACACACACACTATTTTATGTTGAGTGCGGTATAATGCTGGATAAAAGAGGACTTATTAAACGACAGAGCTAACCGATGGGAAGTTAGTCATAGACTGGAGATATCACAGGGGTGATATATAAAAACACCAGTCATTATTGTCACTACAAGGATTATGAGAGAAATGTACTCAAAAAGAATTACTTGAAGCTATGGACTAAAATAAAATAATTATTACAGTTGTCTTATGAAATAAATGTTGTATTATGACATTCAAAGATTGCCTTAGTTAAAAACACGGAACATGATTCTCTTCATAAAAAGATGAGAGGAGAAAGGAAGGATATGACCTAATTAATTGATACTCTTACAGCGGTAACTACTAGTTTCCTACCTCCCCGTCTTTCTCTGTTGCGGCATCTCCCCTCTCACTCTCTGACTGTACATTCCTCTCTCCCTTCCCCCCCTTTTCTCTCTCGTTCACTCTCTGACTGTACCTCCCTCCCTCCCTCCCTCCTTTCTCCTCTCTCTCCCTCTCTCTCTTACTGTACCTTCCTCCCTCCTTTCCCCTCTCTCTCTTACTGTACCTCCCTCCCTCCCTGTACCTTCCTCCCTTCCTCCCTCCTTTCCCCTCTCTCACTCTCTCTCTCTGACTGTACCTTTCTCCTTCTCCCTCCCTGCTGGGATCAGAATGCCTGTCCTCATTTCAACCTCTTCTTGAAACAGGGTTTGATGAAACTTGCCCAAATTTCCAGGGTGGGCCGTACTGTAGGCAGTAGGCACAGTGTGTGTGTGTGTGTGTGT